>NW_017275019.1:505654-682855 GCF_001594065.2 Cyphomyrmex costatus | reverse complement strand
GGGGGGAGGGGGGAGGATCGCCCGGCGTCGCGACGCCGGCGTCGACGATCGCGCAGAATCCCTCGTCGCCCCCACCAGGCGTCGAGCGCCGCCGATCCCTACCCCTTTTTCACCTGCAACCCTTCCGCGACGGTCCGGCGTTACGTCATTCGAGTCCCGGACTTCGGCGGCGATCGTAGTCCCTCACTTCCGCTTCCGGCTCCCGGTCACGAGGTGCCTCTGCACGGAGGAGATCCAGTTCTGTTACCAGGTAAAGCGCGCCAGTGGCTGACTGACACATCGCCGTTCGCTGCAGCCGTGCGTTCCCTCCTGCGCTCCGAGGCTCCTCTCTCTCCCTCGTGGCTGTGCTGACGCTTCGATCTTTGGTCCGTATTCATAACTTGCTATACTTTGTGTTTGTCTGCGTCCGCGAGAAACCAGACTTCGAGATACGTGTAGATCGCATTGCGTTTCTTAACTGGCAGTCGGTTCTTTCTTTTTGGATTTGTAATCCTATCATCTCTGTATAAATAATGCTCTCTTCTCTACATTTTGAGATGATAATAGTCTTACTTAATTTCAGATCAATTCTTGATAATTCTTGACAACACTTGACTTTCTTTCAGTTTTTAAACTTAATATGTTGACAAGTTTGTGTTTTCTTAGAATTTCACAAATTTCAAAATTTCCAATGTTATTTAACATTATTTTCCTCGGTGATAGAAAATGTATAATAAAATTAATTACAATATTTCTCTTTCATACACGAGTGCAGGTTATTTATCTGATTTCTCGTTTGCCGGACGTTCTTGCTGGATGTTTTATTGTTAGCGGGATTAATTTTTATAGCATATGCTTGTACTTTATTATCACTGTACTGATTGTAGGATGCGAATTATGTCACGCTTTTGAATATTAAACGTATAAAGCTAAATGGAATTGCATGTTGCGAACGTGTAGAATGCTTATGTGATAAAGAAATGAACTCGAGACCATTTTTCAAAACCATTACGAGATGAAAGTGGAGAACTTGACAGTGGTAGATTGCAGAAAGCCGTAAGATACCTGTTGCATGTTGCGCATTGCTCTGGGGCAAACATGACCAGGACATTCACTCACAGCAAGACGGCATTTCTCCTCAAATAACTGTCTTATTCAAATATAATAGAGCTACTCCACAATCACATGAAATATTGTCTAATTTGCATTCCACTTCTAACGTAATTTACCGTCGACGGAATTTTTTGTGTTAACGCAAATAATATTTGAATTCTTTCGTAGAAAACTCATCGAGTCTCAGTGGTCAGAAACTAGCTAACCATCTTGTATAAAACGTATTATTGTATTAGATCGCTGATGCAGGCACCTCCCTATTGTCCCGTAAAGGTGCATTGATAATCACAAAAACTGCACCTTCGACAAATTTCAATCTTCCTCGCTTGAACCTCGTGAAAACTCTTGACCGCGCTGCAAAATTGCGAATGTTTTGCCATTATGCACTTCGTGTAACTTCTGATAGTTAACTGCAGAGCAAAAACAAATATTTGCGAGAAACTTTTAGAAGCTTTTAAATGCTTACAAGAGATCTTTCAATTTTCATTATTGAAGAACATTTGAAGCGTTAGATAATTATACTATATTTTATTGTAATCGTAAAAAATGAAATCAAGATATTGAAAAGTTATCGATGTACTGGAGATAAGAGTTAAAATTTCGCAATGTATCTAAATTGTTATTTTCTAGATTTGCAAGATGTAGATAACTGTTGTGTATCGATGGAGAAGTACACGATGATGTTAACAGAAGTATTCAATAATGGGAAGCCGCAAATGGACTAATATTGCGGTTACCGTAAATTGCGCAAACGTTCTCGTAATATCCGAAAGGTATAATTGAAATAGAATTTCGTATCGGTGGAAAACTGATCCTCCCTGAGCATTCGACATGCGTAGGTCGCTTTTGTGACGGCGCGTGCAGCGCACAACTTGCGAATAACGGTTCTCGAATTGTACGGTATTGAGATAATTCATTGATACACGAGAACGCTTTTTCACTGCTCGGAAAAAGCACTGACTGAAAGGTTGGTATTTTCCCGAATACCTGTTTGTTTCTCCAGTGCCCACCGAAGCCAGTCTGCGATCTACCGTCAAATCGATCATACCGGTAGATAGAGTGTTACGATAGTTGTCGGGCCCACGCACTTATCCGATCGAAACATTATCGAGTTATATGTGCAACATTGAATTGTATATCGCAAACTCGGTGTGTATAAATGACACGAAATATAAATAGTGTATCGAATTTGCTTTGCCTTCGCTGTTTTTTTTTTGTTCAGCCAGCACCTCTCGTACAAAATGTTTGTTGAGTTCAATAAGTGACTCATAAGCAGTCATGATTCCGACGAAAAATTGTGTAAAGCATAGATATTGTCTATATCTGAAACATCGTTGATTTTATTCTAGTTCTATTTCAGCGAAAATCCATACTTGATGAAGCAAACTATTGTATATCTTCATAAATATGTTTTGCAATTTTTTAGTCTCATTTGTGTGTAATTATTCTCGAGATAAGCTAAAGACATCAAACATTTTATTATATTTTACGTATATTTCCTCTTGTAAGCTACCTCTTTTTTTTTTTAGAAAATGTTGGAACGGTAAAAGATGCGCTCCAGCTTGAGGAAGAGGCGCGAGAATCTCGATAGAAGAATCAGGTAAGTGGAAATCTGTGGGGAAAAGTTCGGTAGAGTGGAAAAGGATTTACTTTTCACGTGAGGCATCGATTTAAAATTGGACGTGAAACGTAGTTACCGATATTGCCTCTCGGCCGGCTGAGAGATTGCGGTAGCGGAGGAGAGAACGAGAGGGGGGGAAGAGGAAAAAAGATATCGCTGCCGGAGTTCCTCCTCATCTCGACGTCCGATACGTGCGATGTAATAAAATTATGATCGGCTAGCCCTTCCATCCATTCGTCTCAATCATTTCCTCGCGAAGATTGACGAGCGCGCGGTATCCCTGCCACTTCCGATTCTCTCCTCTTCATTCGGCGCTCGTTTCTGTCCTTTTCTTTTTTCCACCGATGGAACTTTTTATTGCCGCGTGATTGATTTTAAGGTCCCATTATAATCGATGTAATATCTACGCGAGAGTATTCTGAAATTAATTTCGATTCCGTCCGCGGATCTCCTCGCCTCGTAATAAAGATACCGCAGAAACGCGCAATAAAACGCGATTGAGCGTAATTACGATCGTTAATCAAGGGACGCTTTAATTACAGGACTACGTTTGATCTCTGCAGTCACTTGAAACCTGCGTTACAAATGTCCTGCAACTTCAACCGAGCTCTTTATGCTTTTGATTGTTGCTCAGAAAGCCTTGTTGATAATATTGGCTTTCGGGCAATAATCATAATCACGGAAGAGCTGATTATCATCGTTACCTGCTGATCGTATTATTCAATTGTAAACAATTTGTAATTTTATTGAAAAAAAATTTCACGAATTTATGTCCAATTTTTGTTTGTGTCTGTATTACTTTAAGATTATTGTATAATATATGTCTATACTATATGTTTATGAATGCAAGCGCTGTGAATTAGTGTTTAAAAACATAAAATATCTATGATATCATCGCATGGATACTTTAGAACTTTGTAAATATATTTTTTATACTTAGAAATAAGATATATTGCAATCATCTCTTCTGACAATTGTGAGAATATTTTTGTAACATGTCGTATTTACGAAAATAACGATATTATGCACGAGGATACTTATTGCTGCGTACTATAGTAGCGTCTCTCTTCCTTCAAACTCAGTCATGTGTATCAATCTCGTCGTATCAAGAATCGCAGCGTGGGAACTTCACGGTGAGTGTTATATCGCGAGGAAGTACACCATCCCAGATGGTTACGATCCCTTTAATTACAATTATTACGGCGCATTATAGAATACGACGTATGACTAATATTTCCGTAAAGACATTAAAAATAATTGCAATTGGCGTTTATGGTCGTCGAGTGAAACGAGTAATAAGCTAAGTGATGGAAAATAGATTGCTGTTGATAATAAATGGGATCGGTATGACAAGTAATGATACGCCTATTAATCAAAGCGGAGGTTTTCTTATCCATGACATCAAATGTTTTAATAAGCGCTTAATTTTTCTAATATAATTATTTATCCTTTTACTTACGTATTTATTATCTGAATATTAAGTCTACAGTAAACTAAAATGAGTAAAAACTTATTATGTAATGAATCGAAAATACACAGTGATAATTTTTGCAGAAAACTTAATCTTGATCGATAATTAATTTTATTGTATACTATTTATATAAATCTTGTCCCATGGAAACTTTAGGTCTAATTATTAATTTAAATAGAGTACGTTATTAACGTGAAGAAATAAATTATATATAATTATTTGTTCGTCCGCTCAATTATCATTCTTGTTATAAGAAAATTATGAATATAGTTTGAAATGTAATTTCTAATAAATATTTGACAGTACCGTAAAATAGAAATAACTTTGGCCTTTTACATGGAAAATGAAGTAACGAATTTGTAATAAAATACACATATATGGTATTTTAATTATAACTTTGATAGACGGAAAACGGGAAGTGAATGCTGGCTATGAAATTAGTTAAAATTTAATCCAAGGGGAGCCATGAAAGGGAATTGTTTCCGCAGATTTTAACGGGTTGAAAACTGCGTAACTCGTTTCTATGGTGTATACTGTATATATCTAACCTCTAAAATTATCAATATTATTCTAAATATTATACAAATGTAAAGTAAATTTATTTTGCTTTGTGAAACATAACGTGAATGAAAACGTTATAAAATGTTTGCGATATATTATCTATCATATTAATTATTAAAAAATGATATTAAAATATACTAAGGGTATTAGTATAGATCAGTTATGTTTAAAATTATTATTTGATACTATTTTTGTGTTATATTTTTTTCTATTATAATTTTACGAATTTTTCATGTATTTCTTTGAGATTAATATTTTTGTAAAATTTAAAACAAAATATATAGCCAGATTTATATGTATCATATTGAACTTGTTTTTAAAAAATAAACATGAGAATTGATATGGTAGTGCCAGACTTTATTACGCTTATGTTTACATTTATACGTGATACCAACAAATTTCCTACCTCCCATTTAAAAGTCCTTCAATAAATATCTCCTAAAATTTCGAACGTGCACAACATTACTGAAATATTATTCCGTAACGAAATTCTATTTTTATTTCAATCACAATTTCCAATAATTTTAATATTGTGTCAAACAAAACAATAAGTAATATAACAGAATATAACCAAATATATTTATATTAAAATTGTATGTAATCGTTGGAATTAATACATTTTCAGAAAATTTTTAAAACATTGGAAAATTTTCGCAATTTTTATTAGCGTATAATTTTCTTATCGATTAATTTTCCTGACATTTTTCAATCGATTTTCAAGATTTTTAATTTTTACATTTATCGAATTTTTATGATCATAATTCTTGGAATTTAGAAAAATTTTCAAAATTTTAGATGCGGTATTCTGTAACAACAGTTTAAAACCTATTTGTAAAAAATAGATTTTAATATGTAATTATTGTCACAAATAAAATCTATGTGTATATTAAATGTGTGTTATACAATATGCATGTATTACCAATAAAGTGTAATATTTTATAATTTTTGAAAATATAATAAGATGTGCATTAATATAGTAATATGAAACACTTAAAAATGTTTCTTTACATTTATTTCCATATAAGTTTAAATCAATAAAAATTTTATATATAATCGCTATTTCTAGAAACTAAAGTATATATATAATTCAATTTACATACACATTAAATTGTTAGCAAAACGTGTGATTTATCAAACATTAATTTCCAAACAGAGAACGCATTCAAGATAATACTACTATAAATCATTATATGTCCAATTTATCTCGACGTCGGGGATTACGAAAAATTAATTCCGAAGGATACATTAGCTCATGTCAGGCTGGTTGGCCGCAAAGTTTCTTCCACTTGTTTCGCATTTTCTCCGTGAAAATTACACAGTTCCTGATGCACGTCGATGTTGGTACCGACAGTGCTTTACCGAGAACTGCCAAAAAGTCGGCGAAACGAGGGTCGACAGCCAGGAACGCAGTCCAAGCATCGTTCGAGATGGAATAACCGACACGACGGCGGGAGAAGGCGAACGACGGGTCCGGCAACAATGCATTATTTAAATTTTAAAAGCCCCTCAAAGTGTCGGCTTAATTCGCCGGTCTTTTACCCTATCTCTAGATGTACCATTGAAAACGCAGGAAACCCTCGACTATGAAAGACCTATACATGCGTTGACTGCAAGTGCATAAATGTGCATAATGCACCAGCAGTCGTACATCTTATTGAGATCGAGAGTATCAACGTGTATCTGAAGAGACACTTATCCTTTACACAAATCTATTATTAAAAAAAAGAATAATAATAATAATTAAAAATGTTATTATGCACCATGAGAAAATTGAATAATAAAATAACTATTCATGATGATATTTGAAGGATCAAATAGTACGTAAATAATTTCATTCAGGTATATATATTCGTATACATATATATGTATATATAATATACGGTTTTTAAAAATTTATTATAATAATTTCGATAGTTTCTCTCTATATTTTGAAGAGGCAGTTATCTCTGACACAAATATATTATTGAAAAAAATATGTAATAAATAAAAATGTTATCATGTGTCATGTGAGAACTATTGCATTCACGATGATATTTAAAAGATCAAACGTGAATAATTTCATTTAGGTATACATATATATCGTACATATATGTATATAAATATATATATATATACAGTTTTTAAAATTTTATTATAATAGTTTCGATAGTTTCTCTCTCTATTTTTGTAACTAGGATTCTGACAGACAGATTAAATCATGCCCTCTCTTTCGGGTTATTTTTTGTCTGAAATTTTTTTAAGTAAATATTTAATTTAAATTCTCCACTACAATTTTAAAAGCAATTTCCGATAATACAAATGAAAAATGAAATTACAATTTCTGAACTCTTATTCTCGGCACATTTTTTAAGAAGCGTATTATATACAAAATAAATATAATATAGTAAATAGTTATAGTAATAAAATTAAATATTATAGTAAATATATAAATACAAGATATATGTTAAATTACAAATTTGCTGTGAATACTTAATATAATATGTGACTTTTTTTATAAATTATTATAAGCAGCATACAATAATGGAAGATCTTTGACACTAGATATACAATTGTTATCTCTCGCATAACGATGACGCAGACAAAGCGCAAAAAGCGATATGCATATATCGCGATCTCGCGGCCGTCAGACACGTTCGCGAATGTGAAATATCTGCATTCGTCGCTGAATCGATCTCATCTTTCCATATAATTGCCAATATAACCAGAGCGGCGGGAGGGGACACACGTTTGTGTATCAATATGTATGTGTGAATGTCGCGAATAATCGAGTATACACGCGCGCCTCACAGCCGAATGCACACGCACACGTACGGAGGATGCTGGATTCGCGAATACACACGCAGATACATAGCGAGCTGGAAGCAGGTTGACAGATTGACGTTCGGTCGCGCCTCGTTCAACCCAGCGTCCGATGAATATTTCAGGTGCCCGGCTTCACCTGTCAGCTCGCGGATGCCATGCGGCGCGGAGAGAAAGAGCGAAAGAGAAAGACGAGCAGCAGCAGCAGCACCACCAGCAACATCAGCAACAACACCAGCAGCAGCAGCATCGGCAGCAGCAAGAGGAGCAGCCTGGTTACTTCTATGTATAGGGGGGCCGTGCCCTGGCGAACTTTCGACCCGAAATGACCCGAGAGAATCGAAGAAAATGCAGTCTCCGTCGCGGCCGATGGTTTATCACCGTTTCTTGCTCTCTCTTTCCTTCTCTTTTTCTCTCGCGCCGCCATCGGCGATGATGAGTCTAATTTCAGGATACCGATCGATTGTCTATGAATATCAAGGTATTACGTATTTATTTCCACGTGTCCTACTTCGCGCGCCCACTGCCTGCTTCGCGGATGCTGAGGGATGTAAGGGACGAAGGCGAAGAAATGCACCGATTTCTTATTTATTTCGGTAGTTGTTATTCCCGTTAAAATGTTAGCGCTATTTGACCTGTTACGAACTGATTATTAGTTGTTAATTATCGAACTTACGTAGGGTGTAATTGACTTGTAGGCTGTACGGTAATTCGATTTAAAATCGATCAGAAATAGAAAATTGCCGTTCGTATTTGCGCAAAATTATTAAACCGCACGTTCTGAAATTTCAATATATTAAAAATTCTATCGAGTTTTTATTGAAATTCATATCGCTTCGAAAAAGCGCTTTTAAAATAAGTGCCTCGTGTTATATTCAAGATCTACTACGCCTTTTTGAATATTAATTTCGAATCGATCAAGTGACGTTCTATTATTGAAATTTGCTGAAGATTCGCACGTGGAACAATCTTAAGTTCATCGATTATTCTTACTTATAAGGGCGCCCAACTATTAGATATATTTATCCAAAGATGATGCACGTCGGATTAATGCAAATTAGCATACAAGATAAATGACTCTGACGATCACTCATACGACGTGAGATGACTCGCCGTTAAATCCGTTACGTTCATTACGGAATCTCTTATCTTACTAATATTAATTAAATTAGCGCGGCTATCCCACTTTGGGACGTACTTAACGTAATTATTATAACATTATGTATTAAAAGCGTATAGAAGGACTTTCGTAAAATCTCCCGTACTACGTCGTGCTGAAATATAACGAGTCTTGTATTGTTTGTACTGTTTGGAGGTATACGGGACACGCGCAAGGAAACGCGAGAGGAAAAATTGGAGAACTGAGAATTGGCGAGCTGATTTATAGCCGGCTGCACGACGCCTCGCGTATCTCTCTTCGTGGTCTGTCTGTAGGTTTGACATTTGGTGCCTTACGATGACCGCGACTGAAATATGAGCCTTCACGTCGCGAACGTCCAACCGTCCGGTCCGGTCTCGCGAAGTGGAGGAACTGGATTTCAGTCATAGAGACGGTGCGCGCACAAAGTTGAAATTGGCACTTACGATGGACGCCCATTGCGCTTTCGCTGAATATTCATGCGCCCAGGGTAAAGGGTTATTGAACCGCTGCAAGCCTGAGCCTTCAATGAGCTGAGCTACATAAAGATCGCGAACGGTTGTCGATCGAAAACAAGAAAATGTATAATAATTATCCGGTTCTAAAATGTATGGGGTGCGCGCCGCTAACATTCCGTAATAAATTATTTTGCGAACGATCTATTACACGCCAACTTATGTGGAACTATTATTGGAAATTGCTGTGTGTTGTCAAATTTCGAATATTATTCCTACGGAGAAAAAACTACGCTACGAAGTTACGAAATTGTGTAATTAAGATATGTAAATTACGGATTATTCCAAATCAGTACGCGATTTTTTTAAATCACGTAATTTGAAATCACAATAATGTGTCTTTTTTATTTCTATCATTTATTTATTTAAATTCGATAACTGTAAAATCGTATGATAGATGAAATTATTTCTAATATCATGTGATTTTTTGAAAATTACGTACTGATTTGGAACAGTCCATTACGTGATTTACTTGTTTTAATTGTATGATTTCGTTATGTAATTTTATAACATGATTTTTTCAGTAAGAATCTCTTTCGATGATAAAAATAATACAAATTTAATTTTTAATAATATTCCAACGTTATTAGTATAATAATATTAATTTGTTGACTGACAGAGTATAATAATAAAAATGTATCATCTAAGAGAAAAAGCTAAATTAGTGTAAATGATTTAAAAATTTAATGTTTTTTTTAACCTGATAGATGTTATCCCAAATAAAGGGAAATTAAAAACGATTTAAATGTATCGTATATTTTGGTTTTGGCTAATGTTCTACATCAGATAAATTTTCAATCAATCGCAAAATTACGTTTGTGGACTAACAATAGCGCGTTCGATCTGCGCTTCGGTGGCATACGACATCTCCTATCGGTACCATAAAATAGCATCGATTTTATTGTCTGTCGTCGCAGAGGCGAAGTCTGTGATTGTGAGTGTCAGAATAATTTTCGTTAATTAATGAAATAGATTAAAACACGGGAAAGCGCTCTCGGCACTGCCGGACGCGGTCACGTTAGTTGACAGCGCGAAAAGGTATAACGTCGTCTGCATATCCGATGCTGATCCATTTATAACATTCGCTGTAATATGGTAGTTTATGCAACGCACATACCAAAAATACTTATTGGTATTACTGTCATTAAATGAGACGTCTACCTGTATTTGAATGACCCGTCATTACGATGCTCGATCACTTTGTTTATTGAAGAGGCAATATGTCGTTCACATTATCGCCTCGCGATTGCTTCTGTGAACTTTAATTAATATTAATTAATTTGTCCCCGATCATTCTCCGTAATTTTTCTCGAACAGAAAATTAGGAAAAAGAACTCGAGCAGAACAAGTCACTATCAAGATAAATGTTAAAATAACTCCAAAATGAGTACTAAAAAAATCACTTTTTAATTATTTATGATTCATTTTAACGTCATTTTGATGTTATCGTGACTTGTGGTTCTGCTTGGGGAGAAACGCGCAAAAAATTTTAAAGCAAAATAAAAATTCTACCATTAAAATTCATAAAATTTTGTATCCGTAATTTCATAAATTTATCATTTTATTTTAAATATCCAGGACTTCTCAAAATGATATTCTCTCCCTATTTTTATTTTTATCTTAAAATGTTTAAAGAGTTTACAAAAAATGCATTTTTTCTAAATTCTTTCAGATAACAAAAAGAGTAAAGCTTTATTTTGGGCTCGTAAAAAAATTGCATTGTTAAAACACTTGACTTTTGATTCAAAGCCCAATTTTGGGGCTTAGTGTCAAAAAAAAATATCGTACTGAAGAAAACATCGCTTCTCAAGAAACGATTGGCAAGTGACGATAGATCGATGTTTTCTTATGCTGCACTTTTATTCTATCTTGATAGTTTCTTACTTACGAGAAAAAATCCTCGCCTCGGTCTCCTAGTGGCAATACCGCATACTACTCGCAGATGAGCTATTCTTTTCGAATTTGAACCCATTTTGAATATTAAGCCTTGTATCCACGATGCTAAACTCGATCCGAATTGTCGGACCGAGAAATGTGTAGCAATTTGCCGTTTTTCCGTAAAAACTACATGTTGATTGAGTACGTATTCCTGGATCCAAGAACTCGGAGACTGAGTTTTAACATTATGGACACAGGATTTTACGAACAGAAAAAGATTTCTTTTAATCGTAATTTATGTAGTTAAAATGTAAAAATGTATACTTACTGAAAAAAATCACATCGCGCAAAGTTACATAAAGATATCATGTAATTAAGGAAAACAAACCACGTATAATGGATTGTTCCAATTACGTCATTTTTTTATATAATTTGAAAAATAATACATGATATTAGGAAAGTAATTTCATCCATGATGTAATTGTATAATTATTGAATTTTAAAGAATTGAATGATAGAAATAGAAGAAAAGAAACACACCTATCATGTGACTTTTCAAATTACGTGATTTAAAAAAATCATATAGATACTGATTTGGAACACTAATCTATTACGTAAGTTATTTGTTTTAATTAAGTATATACCCGGACAGTACGCAATATTTATAAGATTTATTTTAAATATTTTATAAATGTCATAGTAAATGCTATGAAAATGCTTAATGAGACATTTATAATCCAAATAAAAAATATTTATTAAAAATATTTATTTATATTTTTATCATAAATATATTTATACATAAAATATTTAGTCCATATTTTTATAATATTTCGAGTAAAGCTTTACATAAAATATGTATAAAATATTTATGACATTTCAAAAAATAATGAATATAAGTAACAAATATTTATCACAATAATATTCTGTGCTGTCTGGATATGATTTCATTATGTAACTTTATTTGTGACTTTTTTCAGCAGAGAGATTGTTATTTCTATATAATCTTTCTTTATTATAAAAAAATTGTTTCTTTCAATTCATTTCGATTAAATTACGTTAAATTTTAAAGAGAAAATTAAGAACAATATCATTTTTTGAATTCATTACAATCACCTATGCGCTATCTGGGCTGTCCGTAATAATATTAACATAAAAATATAAAAGATCGAAAGGTTAAATTAATTAAAGTTTTAATTGTCTTTCAAACTTTCTGACAACTCTCTTCGATAAAGAAAACAAATTAAAATCAAATCATGCGCAACGTTACGTATTGCAGCATGTTAGGTAAATGTACCCACATAACACTGTGTGACTACATGTATTTGCGTATTTTCCTCAAAGACTGATCCGGCTGACTGCAGAATAGGATTTCAACAATGAGTGTTATCGAATCTGTGAGTCAACTCTTTTCGGAATCTGTTGCTAATGACAAGACTTTTACGATTGGAGTCACTGTGGACACAGGTACGAAATTATTCGTCAACTTGTCCACGAGATAAGGAGAAATCCACGCGTGTCTCTTAAACATAACCTACACGAATGTTTTGTTGTCGCAGGTTTCGAATGGGAAGCAATCGATGAATGCAGAGAGAGATTGGGCAAAGATGTTCGGGTGGTTAAACAACGCGGAAGAATTTATTTTAATATTGATTGGGATCAATTTCCAAAAGTACTCTTCCACACAATTGACTCAGATTTTTTTTATAACATAGCTGCAAAAATCGTTATGTTTATGTTTTGCTATGCATGTTATAGGTTCAACAAATGAGATCGATAGATCACATATTTATAATAGCTGAACATGGAAGTTTATCATTTACTAATGACAAAGAATCAGACTTACTGCATATAAAAAATTATAACTTAGACATACTTTCGAACTCAGATAAAACATGGAAGAAAACTCTCGAAGCATGGAAATGCGCAACAAATTTCAAGGGAAAACTTTATCCAACAACTGAAGAATATGTTGAAGCTAAAAAGGAAGATCTTATAGCCAAAACAGAGATGTTAGAAATGCGTAATAAAGAAAAAGAAAAAAAAGATCCTTGTGATTGGGATGTATCAGAGATGAAAGAAGAGAAAGGGAAAAAAAGAGGCCAAGATCCTTCAGAATCTCAAGAGAATGATATACTTAAATATAGAGTAACATGTGAAAGGAATGGTAAACATGCATTTGAATCTAAGGATGTTGCTAGAGTTATCGGAGAGGTATTACAGGACAAGTTTCATTGGTTGGTTGACTTATCCGTATATCATCTAGAAGTTGTCTGCAAATTGATAGATGGTATGATAAATGAGAATTGATAGACTAAAGAATTTCAATAATTTTAAGAAATATACATATGATGTTTTATAACAATATGTTTAAGAATCACAAATATACAAATAATAAGAAAAGTTGAATAATTGTTTCTAAATATTTTAGATCAATTAATAACGCATTTACGAGTGACGCATAAATCCAAGCATCACAGAAATATCGTAAATTTTGGACCAACTACTCTTAGATCAACTATATGTTACAGTTTGCTAAAATTGGCAAATCCCAAGCCAGGAGATATAATAGTAGATCCGATGTGTGGAGGAGGTTCTATTCCTATAGAGGTATGTATATTGCATATTTACAGTAATAAAATTATAGTTCACAAAATTCTATTCAAACACAAATTTCAGGCAGCATTAGCTTTTCCACATTCATATATCTTGTGTGGCGACAATGATTCCAGAGCTACAGATAGAACAAAGTCAAATATGAATGCTTCAACAGTTACATGTAAAATAGATCTTGTACAGTGGACTGCTTCAAAATTGCCATTTAAAGATTCTTTTGTCGATATTATTGTTACTGATATGGTATGGACATTAATTAAAATTTTTCTGTTAACTTTACAATTAATTTTTACTTTTCCATAAAAAAAATGATTGTTTTCTTAACAATCTGCAGCCTTTTGGTAAAAGAAGTGGGAATAAATCATACAACAAAATTTTTTACAAAAAGTTTTTGCTAGAATTTGGTCGTATAGTAAAATTAAACGGACGAATAATTTTACTCACTTACGATCGATGTAACTTTAAAGATGTAAGTTTTTTTTTTATTACAATTATGTGTATAAGAATTAAAATACTAAAGAAAAGAACCAAAGTAAAATATTTTATTATAATCTGAAAACAAAGTATATTCTTCATTTTAGGCTCTGATGGCAGCTGGTGATTTATTCTGGGTGATAAAAATAATTGGTGTAAACGTGGGAGGCCTTCCAGCTGCAGTTTATGTTTTGAATCGCACTAATGTAGCCCTTGATTCTTTCAAACCGCGCGTGGCCAAGCAGTACAATTACCCGAGAGACAATAAAGACTCGTCTCGTTCGACTGAAAAGCCTTTGTCTAATTAGATATTCTGTTTTCAAAAATATTGTGATATAAGTATTATGAACTCATATTTTTGTACGAAAAAATTAATAGAATTTATTTACGTATTTAGCATATAATCATGTTTAATTTTTTTGACAAATTATTTTCCAGATAATCTTAGTATATGTATACATAGAATTCACAAAAAGAACTTTCTTCTGCTTGTTTCCATATCATGTCTGCGACCTTGAATAATCCACTCATAATCGCCATATTTACTGTCAAATGTTCCATGTTGCAGTGATCTTAATTTCAAAGTAAATCGTGGACCTAATTCTCGTAATCTCGCTTTTCCATTGTTGAGATTAAACTCGTACCTGTAAATTCATTTAATTAGGTTTATGTACAGCAGAGATATGTTTACACTGGTGTGTGTTAATTCTAAGTTCTATAAAATCCATATTATTGATAATAAAATATAAAAAATAAAATTATATAAATTTTTTAACTTTAGAGATGTTTTTATATATAGAAATCATATTAATTTTACTAAAATATTTTAAGAAAATTTGTAGGATATCTTTTAAAAATTGAAACTATAAAATTACCTGTGATGTCTAAAAAATATATAATCTCTTTGATTGTGAAATGTCACAGCTCTCCTTCCTTTAAATTCTGGTTGATAATGAAACAAGGCTCCCAGCATTCTACCGATGGTAAAACCTAAGCGTGTGGTGAAGTTATTGAGAATAACTTCTGGCCTGTGTTCAGTGATCTCCTTATGGCTGCGTTTTAAATCTGTTGTTAGTTTGACATTACTGAGTTTGAAATGTGCAGTAGGACCATCTGGCAAGTGAATGACTAACATTCCATCTAACAATTACTTAAGGAAAACTCTTTCAAAATAAAAATAGCTTAAATTTAATCAGCTTGATATTTTATATGGCACATAATAAAAATTTGTCAAGTGAATTTTTAAATAAAATTCCCTAAAAAATTTCTGATGCGTCTAATAAAATTTTCTATCAATTTATCTAAAAAATTATAACAGATAAAAATATAAAGTGGAGGGCACATAAAAATCAGATTTTAAAAAATTTAATTATATTCATGAAATTTGAAATCATGCAAAGGATAATTGTGTAGTTATTTTGTTAGTTTTATCAACAGTGATGATAATGATTGTGTGTTCTTTTTTACTTTAATTTAAAATTTTATCTAACAGAACACATGGAAATTCTTTAACAATCAGTCTTCTTGCAAGCAATTTCATCCTCTCCACATGTTAGTTATCAGCCTCATCTCACTTATATGTATACTTCTTGATTTTATTTGCGATAATTCTAATAATTATTAATCTATCTTATTGTCTATTGTTCTGCTATCTATCTATTATTACTGCAATTATGTAAAATATCTGAAGATGTCACAATTGTGATGCTAAAACATGTAATAATATTTATAGCTCAAAATTCACAAATGTAATTAAATGGTTTATATTTCTTATGACAAGTTTTAAATCTCACTCTTGTATGCCCTTTACTTTCTTTATATTTTTGTTTGATAAGAGTCCTTTAATATTATTAATTTAACAACAGATAAAATATTATACATATATAACTTATTGTAATATTTACAAACGACCATATTATACTATCAGTTTATAGTGTTATAAGGATACTTGGTTTGCATTGATCCTCGTTAACAACGATTATATCTGTAAAGTTTCGGGCAGTAGCACTTTTGACCATTTTTTTGACGCCAGAGCGATTTCTATATAGTGAAATAGAATTAGGTATCATCCTCGTAAGTTCTCTGCCAAAAATTCTCGTTTTCCTGTTTGGATTATCGGCATATGTAATGAGGACCTTAGGTTCATACTCCTGCTTGTAGTAGGCAGCGAATTCATCATGTTCGCATTCAAATTTGAGCTCCTCATTCGCCTCATCATCCAGATTACCTACTATCGTAGTCTCATCTTTCTCTCGTAGGCTCTCTAAAGTATGTGGCACCTGTTTTGGAGCGCCTGATTGTATCCTCTCTTTCCTTGCTGCTTTTTTTTCCTTCGCTCGTTTTTTCATCAATTCCTGACATTTTTGGTACCTCAATGCTTTGCATTTGATGTGATTGAAGTTACTGTCAGATGGAAGCAAAACTTCAGAAGCTCTATCCGTTGAAGTACCCGGTTGATCATTCTCCAATTCATTTTCCTCCCTGAGTCGACACAGAGGATTCTTTCGTAAAGTTTTCACTTTCATCTTACACAAATTTTTGTATTCTTCCTTTTCTTCCTTTGGATTTCAAAATAGAAATCAGGGACTATACGTACGCTTTTTGTATTAAATTCGTAAGCGTCGAGGGTACACCTTTGCGTTTCTAACCTATCATTTCTTTTAAAGATACCACATGTTTACTACCACGAGTTCCTGAGCACATGCAATGTCGCCAACATGAGAAATTAAACTGAATGAAAAGGAGGCGCCAGGCGCTCTTCATCAGGAGCTTACCAACAGCAGATAGAATGGACATCCTGATCTTTTTTGTGTACCAACTTTGGATTAAGCAAGGAGGAACAATAATCAACTTTAATTATATTTGTTCTTGTCTAACTGACATAATAGTATAGAAGAGAATCACAAAACAAGAACATTATCCTACGAGATTTTTCTTTCCTATTCACTCACAGGATCTCTCTGCCAACAGTAACACAGTGATTATTTCTTCTTTACTCAACATTGTTCAACAAGGATGTAAAATGATTCACTATGTTTCTTATAAATCATCTGTCTTCCTCATTCTTATTAGAAAACTTGTATAACAATAAACTAGAAATTAGATTATCAACAAAAGAACAATTTACAATCCGAATTTATATGACAAAAGGATAATAAAAAATATACAACTTTTGACCTTATTATTTACTAATTCTATTCTTTCTATGAGCATAACGCATTTGTACAAAAAGATATTTCTCTTTTTTAAGAGTATGTCACACACTATTTTTTCAAATAATTTTTTTACAAGTGACATAACAATGTATATGTTATTATATAAAATCAGAGTAAAGTTTCCTATACAATGAAACAATGCAAAAATTTCAAGATAACTGAATAACTTGAACTAACTACTTATTTCCTAATTACGTTTTATATACATATTACGCACTTTCTTTCTTATGTTAGCCATAAATCTTACGGGAGTGATTCACTTGTACACTGTTGCAATTGTCCACTGTCAATCGCTTGCGTAGTTGTTTTTTCTAACGAGGTAATAAGTGATTTCTGCGCAATCGGCTCACGTACAAGTGATGTACACTCCTTATATACCATCATTTAAACTTCAAAACTAACCACAATACAAAAAATACTGCTATAGAAAAAAGAAATAAATATAAAATATAATAATTGTGGCCTGCCTTTGCTAAACGCAAAACACGTGTTACTGAACCAGATAAGGAACCACTTGTTCTATCGAAATCATCATCCTAAAATACGAATTTATATTTGCTATGTATAAAACTATGCAAAATTATGTCTATGTCTTAAAACAAGCTGGTCAACTAACCATGCCTCTTAGCATTTTATCTTGGTATTTGACTTCTGTGCCAATATCAATAGATAATGACTTTAAAGCATGAATTTTATCCTTCAGTTCTTCAGTCATCCTCTCATTCTCGTCTTCCATAGTATTGTGAGCAGATGTACTTGGTAATGGCTCGTAGCCATAACCTCCTGAAAAAGTAAAAATTATGTATGAAATAAGAATTGATATATTTGCCAACAGATAACTTACCTGAATGGGAACGTCGCATTTTATTAGCAATCTTGATAGCTTAATAGATGAACAGATACCGAAGAAAGTTATTGTCTCACAAAAACACCTATAAAAAAGTTGAGAAATATTTTAATCTTTCTTTATCTAGAAAAACACATATTGTGAGATCTGCACAATTAAATTATTTATGCCTACATAAATATAATTCTTGTAACACAAATTATATTTACTCAATAAATAACAATAAAATTATTTAAGTAAAAATATGTTTTCACATAAGTAAATTAAAAATATTCACGTATAAATATAACCTCAAATAAACGACACGCACATATGTATTAGTCATTTTAAAAAATCTGATCGAGGCTTTTCAATATAATAACATTTTCAATTTACCAATTAAATAAAAAGTGCAGACAGCCGGAGAGAAAATTTGTCTCAGTGTCAGTATATGTCAACGTCACGATCGCAGTGACGTGTTGTATCGAAGTGAAGGGTATCGATTGATGGAAAACAAGTACTTACTAAACTAACTACTATGACCAAAAGGTTATGCTAGGTCATCAATTCTAAGGAAAAACCAACTTAAATCAAGTAGCTTTTAGTAGCTTATTAGATGATTCATTATTGTAATTTTGAGACTTAATATTAATCAATCTAATATTTCTTAACTATATATAATATAGTCAGATATGTAACATTAATATTAATCTGCAACAGTAAAATGGTTCTGCGCAGACATGGCGCGGACGATGGAATCTGCCATTTAAACATTTGCACCGCGATAGTTTGAAAAAGACAGCTCGAGAGATCAAAATGCGTGGACCGACGAGATACTATTAAAGACGCTTAGTTCTGGGCAAATTTTCGTGACTATCAATAAAGCTCCAAGAGCCCGAGAATGATTGAAGGATGAAGACATTATCGACAATTAATAAAAATTTGGCATAATCAAGATAAGTGTTTTAATAATATATTATCAAATTTGTGATTTTTTAAAATATAAATATAAAAAAATTACTCATACTTTTAATGCTATATTATATCTTATTATATGTATATTGCCAAGAAAATTACAATTTTTTCTCTGTAGTTATCATTTCTATTGGTAATCAAATTTGGATGATAACGTTAAAATAATCACAGTTTTTAATAAAAATCGAGTCATATTAAGTTTTGAACATACACAGAGTGTTCCATAACAATTAAAAAATATTTTAGGGATTGAGAGAGAATAAAACTTTTAATTGAAAGTTTATAATAATTTTAACGCTGGTCTAAAATGCGTTTTCATTTATTGTTCAACCGACAAATCCATCATTTGATTTTTGAATTGTTTGGCGAACAGTTCAAAATTTTATCCTCCTTTTAAAATGCGTTTTCATTTATTGTTCAACCAACAAATCCATCATTTGATTTTTGAATTGTTTGGCCAACAGTTCAAAATTTTATCCTCCTTTTATACTCACTGAAATATTAATTAATTGTTATGGGATACTTTATATATGTCTACGTGTCAAATAAAAACTTGTAAAAAAGATGAAACCAAAAAGTTGAATTAAAAAATATATCTCTTTTTAACTTCCCTGATATTAATTTTAAATTAGAAAGAAGTAATCAAAAAATAATATCAATATTGAAAATCGGTGAGTACAAAATTAATACATCCTTGCTTATACTTATCACAGACTCATACAATGCGAAATTTATAATTGTTAATGGAACATATGAACAAGATTATACATATTTACAATAATAACTAATTACATTTAATATATAATACTATATATGAGATTGCTACAACAAATATATCAAGTTATACCAAATCACATTTTATTTTTTTAAATTGTATTTTTCTTCTAAACGTATCTTATGAAAAATGTCTGTGTTTTTAAATAAAAAATAAAAAAATTCTACATGTTATTTGAAAATTATATTTTACATTTATTATTTTTACTTACTATATTAAATTTCATTATTTTTACACTTAAAAAAAATGAAGGACTATTCGTAATCATATCATTAATAATTTGGGATAAAATTTGAAATGGTTCTTAATACCGCAATCAATACGGTTGCAACATTCTAAGTCAGTTAGGAATTCAACAGACAAACAAGGATAGCTTTATTTTCAACGGTTGATCACCTTAAAGTATAGTATAAATATAGGACTAATTGAACTTTGCGAAATGATTAGTTGTTAATTAGGGGAACCGACTTGTTGCATGGATATTGTTCTCGATTCCGTTGTAGAGGAGGTAGTAATCGAGGCTACGCTGTTATTTGATAAAATCTTGAATGGATTGCAACTCAGCTCGCCAAATCGTATTAGTAGCATTTGCTTGATCCTCTTTGTACACACTAATATGATAAAAATGATGGCACCTTGCAAAGAATTTATTATGTCGACGGTATACCAGAAGAATGTTGGTATGTCAATTACGAAACACCACGATAATATCTCCAAAACCCAACATATTTCCATCACTATGAACAGCATGAAGTACATATTGAACCTGTGAGCAAATATATTTTTGTATTGTTTGTAATTACAGTCATAATTATTGTATCATAAACTGTAGACCTTTGTTTATTTCTGTCATGACGGTTACTCTCCAAATCTTTCAACTGATAAGCTGTACGTATTTTCTGGTATAGAATCGTCAGTGTTGTCAGGTTGAAAAAAATAATATTACTGATAACAATAACACCTACGGGTATGAAAAAATATAATATTTTTGCTTCAGATTCTGAAACAAGAAACAAAGTTTTATTGTACGATATTACATATATATTAATATAATACGTATAAATAACGTGTTCATTATCTAAATTAAAAGTTATTCAAATTTAATCAAGATAAATAAATTTTCCGCTAGTGTTATTACTAATTGCTGAATTACTTACTACTGAACCAAAATTTATCTACGCAAATTTCTGGTCGGATCAAATCTTTCGATAGTCCGGGGGCATTATCCATGACGACACAGACAACGTTAAAAATGATGGTGATTCCCCATGCATACATCGAATACAGTATAAGCTTCTTTTTATCATGCTTTGCTTTTGTTCGATGCAAACGGAGTTTTCTGTAAAATGCAATTTATGTTTAGCCAACAAATTATTATCCAATATACTCGTTCAAAAACATATTATCTCTCCCTTTCTAAAATTAACGCTTTGTAAAGCAATAATCATATACATTTATACGTAAACAGACGCATACACTCGTGTATACATATATAATAGAAATTTTTTGCAATAAAAAATTACAGATTTACAGATTTAATCGATTTATATGATTTTAATATGTTATTCAATATTATTAAGATCGATAAAGATGCGTAAAGAATATAAAGGTTGTTAAATTGTTAGACAATTTAGCTCGTGATAGTTTATAGTACTGCGGTATAGTTTGGCAGTGTTGCGTTTTAAGCTTGAAAAAAATACGGCTCTTAATTAAAAATCTATGAACGTAGTATAAAAATTCACACGCAATTATATAGAAGCACCTAGATCATAGCTTGACCGTTGCGGCATACCAGCATCGGTATTCATTGGTTTATAATACAAATGTTGTTAATGGATGTACAAGTATTTAAACTATAATCCTTAAAGACGAAAAGTTTTTTTTTTATAAAGTTTGCTATCTGAACAATTTGAAAATATTTTGTTTCAACCTACTTAAGAAATATGAAAATCATTTGAATCAATATTTTGCACCTATTAGTGAACATTATACGTAGTACTTGCGTAAACAATATTATATGAAACGAATTGCATACCTAAACGCCCACCAAAGGTCGAAGCATGTTACATTTAGCCAAAGAAAACTCGATAAAAAGAAGAAGTTGTAAATATATGCTGAAAAGATCAAACAAATAATGTGTTAATTATTAAGCATATATATTAGAATGACAATTATTTATGATTATGGAAATTATTTATATGAAATTTACATGGAAATTATTTATAATTTATTATATATAGTTATTAATTGCTATACGTATATCTTTTTTGCGAAATTTTTATGATGTCTGCTGAATTGCAAATTTGTAAAAAGAAATTATTTGTTCAAATTAAATGTTTCACTGTATAATTTCTCTATTTAAATAAAAAAATTATCTACAGAAATGTAACTCATTTTATATATACATATACATATGCTGTACCACGTACCTAATACAACGCAATAGTTTTTTTCAGCTAAATTAGGAATTCGTTCGTCGACGTACGTAATCGCGTTTGTGATGAATACTGAACTCACGTATGCACGCACCGTATAACCATGCACATTTCGGAATTCTGGCAATACGGAATATATTATGAACGTCAGCAGTAAAAACGGCGTTGACACTAGGAGGAACGTGGATTCATATGTGGCAAATTTAGTATGTTCATCAGTGCAGAAGAACGCATCATACACGTTCCGATGCAAAATGGCAAAGCAATAAGACGTTGGTGAAATTATTGTGCCATCATCTTGGTACAAAGAGCCATTGATTAGAAACAAATGTGTATTGTGATCAAGCAGACGTCGTCCAAATCCACCTTCGACGCATGGATCGCGAACAATCAAAAAAAGTTCGTCCAATGTTTCCTTGGAATTGTTCTCGTCTTTGTACATTTTTGGAAAAGTGAAATTTTTCTGTCCATGGTGGACGCATTGTCCATCTGCCGTCAAGTTATTAGCAAAAGGACAACAGAGCTGAATGCAAGTAAGATTGTCACAGCACGCTTCATACTGAACAAAGGGAATTTTAAATATTTTATTGGGATTTCTGTGGAGTTCGTACGATGTGGAATTGTTCTTGTCTTCAACTTTCGTGAAATTATCATTAATTTTTTGTAACATGGGATCATTGATCTCTGTCGAATTTATGGAGGGCTCCATGTATGTCTGATTATTCTCTTCATGATTTTTTAGTGTATGTTCACGATGGTGATCGTATTGCACCGAATTGTTCTCGCAATTACTCTTTGTAGAATTGATACAGGATTCATATTGCATTTCATCGTTATTCTTCATAGAATTCTCGTGTGAATTGCACTGTGTTAAATTTATTTCTTCGTTTTGATATTTCGTAGGACGATCTACGTAAAGGTCAAACTGCACTATCGAGTTGTCGTTTTGCTTACTGTAATTCGCAAAATTGTCTAGAAATTCTGAGGACGAAGCAGCAAGCAGAAATGCGAAACAAAGTGCGATACTTGGTTGATACATTATGGATACAAATTATTGAAACGAATTCACAAAACAACTCAGTTTTTCTTGTCTTCTCTCTAAGTAAATTTTTAGCGTAATATTGCCAATTCTGGAAAGAAGCGTAATTGCTTCATTCTGCAACACTTTTGTTTAAATAATTGATAAATGATACGGAGCCAAAGAATAATCTTTATTTAGTAAAGAAGACTTTGTAAAACAGGTGTTTGATCTCGATCAACAGCCAGACGAGAAAGAGATCACGCTAGCAGCCATTACCGCTAATCATTATAATCACGGTATGCTTGATTCTGGCAATAAAGTGCCCTTGTTCTCTCAAGAGAAGTGTAGGTATATTTAATTCATTCTCAACGAAGAAGAATACACGATTCGTCGACCACGTCTCGCGACGCAGTTGTACCGCGAAACGGTGCGGTGGGCAGCAGCCTTCAAACGAAACATTTTTTCGTACATTTGGTTACACACCATCACCAAGTTATTGCAACGCAATATATGATTGTATATTTTTTTATCGAGAACACGTAAGCAAGAAAAATTTATGTATAGTACACGTTTTTCCAACAAACGTTAAAATCAAATATGACATTTATAACAGTTATGATTGATTGATTTGAAGTTAAATATATGGTGACGGATAAGATGACAAGTACTACGTTTAATTTCACTTTCGCGGTTCACTTTCAGCAAACGATAGCGCACGAATATAGTACTAAGGCAAGTAGCAAATTAAGACTACTGAATGACTGCTGAATGAGTTGTTCCTGCCATTGATGCGGTGTTAAATAAAAGCTATTTTTCTAGAAATTTACTCATGTATGTAGTAATACTTAATAATGATGAAAGACACTATACCGATAAACAAATTTTTGAAGATAAGAGTTTAACCACTGTTTGGATAATAATGTTATCATATGGAAATATGTGGGTGGTACATGATAGAAAGCATTGTATGTATGTATTTGTATATGTGTAACATCTTTTATAATTTATATGTATCATTTTTTATATCAAAATATTTTAATGAGTCTACGAGGATCGACTGATAAGTGATAAATGCATACGTCCGTAATGTAACCTTGTTTGCGGTTACAAGGTTATTTATTTAATGTTGCACTGATGTGTGCATTATTTATCGCAGTTTCTTTTATATGATATTTTTTTTCATAATTTTTTCCCCATTATTTTACATAGAAATATATGTATTAAGTAAAACATTTGAGTTATTAAAAGAATAAAATAACTTGCTTTCTAAGGCCCCGTACCTATATAATATAATATGTTCATCGTTATCGAATTTTTATATTAAGAATGCATTAGATGCGTAATCAAATAATACAATAAATAATTGATAATTTAATGCATGTTTAGTGCATATGGACGAGTTAGTACAAAGGTGTTGTCTATACGATGTAATAGCTAATGGTTATTAGCTAATACTTATAATTCATAATTCTCAGGCTTCTCTTTGATATCAAAATCGTATATCTATAGTAACCGTTATGCAAAGAACATCGTATATTATGTCATATCTTTTGTTAATAGAATAATTTTCTACGTAACTTTTTCATTTTATTGTAGAAAAAAATTTTTAATTAACGTTTAAGCGATTATCTTGTGAAGAATTCTATTTAATCCTAATATTCGATCCAATCTTCATCAGAAATACAATTTTTTAAACATCGCGTTATATAAAAAAGTTAAAAACTATATAACTACTGCAACACACGAATTTTGTTCAATGAGTAATTTTGTAAAGCCTGATGTACAATTGAGTAGTTGTAAACGTGATCGTAGTTGTAAGAATCCTCCAATCACAGTTGAATATTCTCCTTGTATTCAACTGTAATTGATTAATTCTTATAACTACAACTACATTTATGCAATTGTAGGTCGGGCTTAATACAATTTGATGTATGAGTGTATCAAAATCTATCGAGTTTTGCCAAACAAATTGCTAATATACTATATTTCTATTTATATAATGTAGTTGATAGAGTATGTTTTAGGTGATCTCTAGTGATCTTTATATTTTTTGTTGCGACATTTATCGTTATATTGTTAATATTTTATCCTTATCAATTTATTCATATAAATATATATTTTCAAGAAAATTATTTTGTAAAAAATTTTTTTTTTCAACGATTAATTTTGTCCGCCGTTTTTTAATGTCTGAGGAGAGCTCAATCCGAAAGCCGAAACTTGTAACATATTTTTATTTATTAATACTTATTTATATTTTTATTATTATATTTAATTGTTTGAAGGCGAATTAGTTTTAAGCAATGTTTAAATTATTATTGAAATTATTGATTAATTATATATTTTATTGTTGAACAAAATCTTTTTGACTTTTATATCGCCCTGGACATCATATTATTTATTTTTATATAACGAGTCCTTATTTCTTTTCTATTAATTTGTTTTTTTTTTCTTATAAAATATATATTAAATCAATTATAGATAAAGGGTATTTGAAGAGAATCCATGTTTCAGAATATTATTAATAGTATTATATATTAAATATAAAGGCACAAACAATAAAGGAGTACTTTTCTACTTTCTATAAATTCCTACGGTATTAAGATGTTTCATACATTGTCTACATGTTTGATATACAGACAATTACACATCTCACGGCAACAGTCGCCATAGAATTACTCTCAGAGATGGAGAAACACTTACGATAAAGTTAAACTATGGATCTTTGATCTCTGTCGAACTTAAATAATTTAATTATAACTCTATTCACAACCTTATAAGAAAAACGTTCACAATGTATTTATTTTTCTTTTACGTAAATGGAACGCTATTATTCTTAATGCTCGTGTTGACGATTCGTTCGGTTAAATAAACATATATTAACGTCTCGATATGATTATATATAAAATTCTCGATATGAAAATTGTTAACAAGTTCAAAAACATAATTTTCTTGGTAAGTCTTTCAATACGTTATACAACTAGATATATACTGCTTTTATACAATTTTCACTATCTAACATCTTTATCTCAACGTAGAACAGTGATAAGTACGTTTGATGTCGCTCGCGCATGAAAACGCCGTCAATTATTGAATCGTAAAATTCTCACACTATTATAACATATACATTTATTACATATATCACTACGTAATGTTTCTCTACGCATATCGGTGTATATATCGTGTGTACATAATAATATGTATATATTATATGCACACGATATTGATTATTTGATCCCAAGGAGTAATTTGAGATTAGGCCTGAAATTTATAGATGTACTGTGAATATTGTATAATATTATAAATTTCTACCGTAAGAAATTCGGATCGACGATTGTTCTTTTTGGAATGTTCAATGCCGCAGAGTCAAAAAGAAAAGTACAAAAAAGGTTGACCAATTTTTTTTACTGTGGATTGTATCGTCATGGTTATTAATTATTTTGTACTTCCACACCCTGCCTAAGAGAAAAATTGTAATCTCCAAGGATGTGCTATACAATCAAAATCGTATAAAATTTACGAAGGATTTATGAAAGATTCGTCAAAATATCTGACAGCACCTACACTGGACTATTATTAAAGAGATTACTGCTACAAACTAAACTACAAGATTTTTCCAACATTACCCTGAATATATACAGTGTTGAGCATTGTTCTTGACTTCCTAAATGACCTAAATTATACAATACAGTTCCATCGAAAGAAATCGATTGTTAGGCAAGAGGACTTCAAATATATCGTCGTGTGTTCAGTATGATGTGTATATATAACAATATACATTATAAATATAATCATAACTTATAGAAGAATATAAAACAGACTATATAAAAGAAAAGTTATACTTAAATTAAAGTTTCAGTTATACTGTGACTGTCGTTTGCCAATTACTATACGTTTTAAATAATGCATGAAAAGAAAAATTATGATGGATGAATCTTAAGGAAACCGTATAAAGGATCTGCTATCAGAATTATTTGGAATATTTCGATGTGTTCAGAGAAACGCTGGATGAGTGAATGCGTCGCGATGGCGCCGGGCTAGCTGGAGCCGACGGAGACGGTCCAGTGGGTGTTGTCGGCTTGGAACCTCTTCTGCTTCGTCTCAGAGTAGAATATGGGCTAATGCCCCGATTAACATGCTCATGAGCATAAAGTAGCACTCCGATATCCCGGTTACCCGCCTCCAGAGCGATCTTCAGGGCCGAACTGCCATCTACGTCGACGATAGATGGGTCGCAGTCCGGGTGTGCAAGGAGCAATCTCACGATGTCGGTGTGGCCGTGTTCCGCTGCGCACATTAGCGCGGTGCTACCGTCTTCATCCTGAATATTAACTGCTGCTCCAGCATCTAGGAGTAGTTGCGTCATATCCTTACGTCCATGCGATACTGCCAACATCAGCGCAGTTTGCCCATGCTGTTTGTACACGAGAAAAAGAAAATTTTAAATGTATTTGAGAAAAAATGAGAGAATTTTCCTTATTACTTTTATAAATACAGTGAGAAAAAGTTTACTAAATTCTAATAAATATTTCTTTGAATAGTTCTAGAATACGTGCTGAATGTATATATATAAACACTTATTTACTAGATAAGAACCATTAATTTTACTCAACTATCATTTTTTACATTTAATCATCTAAATATGTACCGTAAGTAAATATTTCGCTAGAACTATTCAAAGAAATGCTTATTAAAATTTAATAAATTTTTTTCTGGGTGTGATGCTTGTATTTATTATAACGTAGCTGAGCCTACCAATTTTGCTCGGATGTTGACGTCAGCAAGCTGGAACAATCTATTCGCCACCGAGGCGTGTGTGGAGTTTCTGACTTCTGCCAGAGCAGCTAACATCACAGCCGTGTAACCAGCTACGTTCGCTTTATTAATATCGCAGACTTTCGAATCTAACAATATAGACACCACGTCGAAATTGCCATGAGAGACCGCATAGTGCATTGCTGTATTTCCACTGGTGTCAGTCATATTGACAATGTACTCTAACAGGGTACTAGAACATTCCTCGAAACGGTCCAAATAATCCTCGACATCTAACGGATTCGCGCTAGATGTGCTGGATATTTTGAACCATTCTTGCTGTATAATATTGGTAGCATTTTTAAGCTGATGAGAGATATTTCTGCTAGGTGATTTCTTGATACTGTCGTTGAGCACCTTCATGGCGGCCTGCATCTCCTTCGAGGGCTCAACCTTTTTCCTAGGCTTATCTTGGATCGGTTGAAACAAAGCTGATTCTGGTAGCTCGGACTTCTCCTCGTTATCTGTCTCCTTCTCCACGTCATGCATCTCTTCTGACGCAATCTTCTCATCCTTAGTTTTCTCGGATTGTAATTGTTGAATGCTACAAGAACAAAAAAGAATAATTTTTTAAATATCTGTCTAAAAATATTTAGCAAATACATGTAACACTTATCTTTACGAATCAATTATTATTTCTTTATACATGTTATATATATAAGGAAAGTTGCAAAATATCTATTCAATAAAATTAATACTTATAATCTGATAAGTGATGTAATAAAAAAGATTAAATTAAAAATCTTAATTAAATAAAAAAAATTTATGAAATATTATAAAAGCCATTGTTAAGATATATTAATGTTAAAATATTAAAAATTCAACACCATACTGATGAAATTAATGATAATGAGTATGATGCTGTAAATAGAAGCAAGATCAGATAGTGAAGGAGGGGAAGGGGGAAGTTACCCTTCCGTGGCCGGACAAGGCGAGATATCGGAGACTTCAAGATCGCTAAATAAACGAGAGGTGGTTTGCTGTTCCTGCTGTTGCATCGATCTGTCCAGATCGAGGATACACTTATTCGTTCACCATTGCAAAACCGCCAATACGACGTAGAACGCGCACCAATATCCGACGCTTCGACGCTTCCGTCGCGGTATTTACGATTGTCGTGCCAGGAAGAGCACTCGATGACGCATTCGACACGCGCGCAACCATGGACTCAAAAACAACAACAAACTATCTCGGCACGCTCGGCAGGCACGAAGTACGTCATACGCGGCTCTGTAATTGGCTTCGCGCAACCCTCTTCCCACCCTCTTTTGTGTGAAGCAACCCCCTTGTAACAGCGACCTTCGACCACGGAAATAACAGATGGCGTGGAATGTAGTCAAGCGGGAAGGGTGGATCGAGTTTTGAAGGGGTAAAAGCTTTGATCTACTCGTTTGCAGCGTAAAGTTTAAAACTACACAATATATTTAAACTCGGCATTATTCAAAAGAATATAATTATATGCAATTTGTAATTTTCTTCAAGTAAATATGAATACTCCATAAAGCTTTATGAAATAAAATTATTTAATAAAAAATGAACAATTTATTATTTTATTATTAAATTAAATATATTATTAAAATAATTTGACCTCCGCTAATTCATTCGTTTTCTGCAGACTAATTTAGGTACGGTTAATTTATTTTTCATAGACTGGGGATTATTTTGTAATAAAAACGTTAAATTTTTAATCCTAATAAAACCTCTATTAATTTTCCAGCATCTTTTAAAGATAAGATAAAATAAAATAAAATCCCAATGACTAACCGATTGCTACTGTCATACTGCTCCTTATTATCTGCGTCGTATCTAATCACACCGGCGGCTGGAATTTTCGTGTAAGTGTCCTGGCGTTTGTACTGTCTTCTATGATCGCTGGTGTTCAGAGGAATATGGGACGGCCTCGGGATCCTGGATATCATATTGCTGTTCTGATGATTCAGGCTGTTCTCCGCATTGTTCGCGATTTGCTTCGCCAAACTTTTGATTGTCTCCTTGCAATTGTCGCAATAATTCGCCGCGCAAGAAATCGAGATATGCGGCCTCACAGAATCACCGACCGACACGTCGACCAACGTCTTTTTCATCGTCGAGGTGCCGAAGTCTCGGCACTTTGGCGTGAGACCGGAAGTATCGGTGCCGCGAGCGACGGTTTTTACCAAGTCCTCCACCATCACCGCTACCGACTTGCTGGCTTTTGTCTTCATTCGCGTGTCACCGTAGTTGAATGAATGACTCCTCGAATTTATCCAGTTCAACGACACGGGCGGCTGCACTGGATCTGGTCCAACGCCTACGCTTCTAATGCAAGAACCGAGCTTGACTTCGATCCCGACCTCCGATGTCATCGGCTTGGCAGTTACGCTCACATGAGAGCGCATTCTGAATTGTTCCGTCACTTGGACCGCCCGATCCCGCTTCTCAGCGACTTTGGGCGTTTCTGGACTGCATTGGACGCTCCTGGAGAAAGTGTCTTTCACCAAACTGTTCTTGTAATTCCTTAGAGCATGTTCCACAAGCAATTCAGCGTCTTCCTTCGTTAGGAGATCCTTCATGCTTATTCTTGTTGTTGTGCCGCAAGAACGCTTTTTGATCTCCTTCTTTGCTTCTGGTGCGATATCTTCAATTAGGAAGTGACTGTACTCAAGACTCCTGGACTTGTTTTCAGTATTAATACCACAGTCCCGTGTTTTCTTTATGGTTTTGCGATTAATCACATTGTTTTCGTTGGGCGATATCGATTCCACTTGAAGCGGAGTTCTCGTTAATTGCTTTTTCCGTACTTCCGGCAGGATCTCCTCCAGCATCAGTTGACTGCGGGTCAAACTTGATTTCCAACTACGATGGTAGGAATCACAAAGGTTCGAGAGATTTGACGATTCGTCAGCCAATACTGCACTCTGATTCTGGATCTCGGGCACAATCTCTTCGATTCGCAAATGACTTTTCTGTAGCGATGGTTTGATTGGCGTACTTGTTATCATACCAACGTCTCTCGTTCGGACCTGTACGCGAATAATTGTTAATTCTCGATGCAAAGAATTTTAATAAATTCGAATATAATTTGGTAACACAAAATTCGTTGAAATCATTTCACATTTTAAAACATTTCAGTAAAATTGCTAAAAATTTTCTAAAATATCTGAAAATAAAAGTAAATTTTTCAGCTAACATACAGAAAAATCGTTAAGATTAATCTGAACTTCTCTAAAATTTCGTTGAAAATGAATTTTTCAGCTAAAAATCGCTGAAATTAAATTAAATTTTTTCTGAAACGCTTATTTCAAAATATAATTTCAAATAATTTTAACGAAATTGTTCCACATTATTAAAATATATTTTTGTTCGGAATTATATTTATCTCCTTTTAAACATTAATTAGCCTCAATGTAATTGCTACACAATTTTATATAAAATAACATAAATTGATTTTGAATATACATTGTTAATCGCCTTAAATATTACGAACCATTGCATACCGAGCAGATTATATTGCCGATGACATATCTGGGAAGTTTCAGAAAGAAACGCAACATAGTATTAAAAAGCGGATACATATTGTAACTAATATTTTTCTAATCTTTAATCACGACGTAGCTATTTATAAATACGTAATTATTTACGTAAAATATGTACACGCACGCAAAAGTCACTTAACTTCGACGTAAAAAAATGATACGGCAAAATAATATATCGCCATTTAAATTCCGATTTTCACTTCTAATTAAAGAAGCAATCGATGCTCATTTCAGAATATACACATAAACCGACGAGTAATTTAACGAAATATTTTAACTTAGGAAACTAGATATATGTACTTTTTGTATTTCAAATAGCATAGAAAAATTTATTTAAATTAAATCAATAATACCGATTTTCTTTAATCCTAATTTGATTAATTCCTTATTATTTATAGAATTTACATTAAAAATAAATTAATTGAGTTCATGAAATTATAATAGATAAATGAATGTTCTAAAAGTGTCTAGCGAAGTAAAGTTTAATGAAGTCGTTAATAAACTAATGTATCAATATAACAAAAAATATATTATAAATTATAACATACTTTAAAGTACAATATTTAATTAAATAATTTTAATAAAGAGAACATCTAGAATTTTAAGATCTTTTTAGATATTTTTTAGACAGAAATACTTAGATAATTAATATAAATACATATAGCTTGAAAATACAATTCTTACCGGTTGGTGCGATACCCCGACATCTCTTGTCATCACGCCACACATGGTTCCCATGTTCCTGGTAGATACGGTTTCAAAGTTCTTCAGGTTTCGTAGGGTAGTGCATTGTTCCGAAAACGACTGGCTGCGATGCCTGTGTAGGGTGTCGTTGTAGGAATTCGTTTTACTCAGCTCGTCCACTTGCCGTAGAAGATTACGCTTCTCCTCTTTCAATACCGAGACTTGCACCTGCAAGAGGAAAAGAAAGAGATTACGTGAACGGAGTTAGATAAGCCTGGCAATAGTGTAGATTTTTTTATAGAGACTGATAAAATTGCAATGCGTGAGAAAACATGACTTTTATAGTGCTGCCGAAGTAATAAAAATATTACATCAATTGAAGAAATATTAAATAAACTGTAGCAATAGAATAAATTAATATTTTACATGATTATAATTTTCTATCAGGTATCACAATAGAAAGAATAAAGAATAAAATATTCTGTGTTTTTCATATTAAACAAAATGAAATTAATATAAAATTAATTAAAAATAAAATACTAAAAATCTTTGTTTTCTTTAATCTTTTACATCAAGTTTATTATATTACAATTGGTAATAATTATTATATGAATATAAATAGAAATTTACGAAACATTTCTTTAAAAATGTGTGAAAATTTCATATTTTCGCATCGTTTGTGCTCTGAATGTGCAACGAAACGTCGTCATAATAAGAACAACGAGATCATGATAAAGCAGCGGGAATATCTTACACACTATAACGTTTCGCTAGAACGGAAGAGCTCGCCTGGGTGCAAATTACATGCCGGGCGATGAACGTTACGAAAACGTAGGTGGGAGAATAGGAAATTAGTGAGAACTCACCTGCAGCATGGGAATCGCCTTGACCTGTTCCTCCAGCTCTTTCATTCGTTCCAGAGATGCCGCCATTTGTTCTCTGATGTTCTGTAACGTAGAAAAAATATTATTATTATCTCTCTCCGTTTTTATATTTCACAAAGTTGAGCATCAACTTACTTATATTATATATATAAAATTAAAAGCTAAAGGAGAAAAGGAGTTCGATAAAGATTAATTCTTATCATAATTATTATCAAGTCTAAGATTAGTAATATGTAATTAATGATCAATTAAAACTAGAAGTGTAGTAGGAAATAATGTATAAAAATATATATATATTAAGAATCTTTTAAGACAATGGCGAGAATATTATAAAATTATCACCAAATTTTCGTCGTTCGAATTTTAATTATCCACGAAATCTTTTTATTGCAACAAATAAATCATTAGATAATGTATAATCTATCGTAATATGATGTAATAGTTACGAAAATATGATAAAATATAAATTTCATACCTGAAGCGCGCCAGTGCTAAGATTCGAATTGCCACTTCCAACGCTGGCGTTGTCGGAATCTGCCGGCTGGTCTGTCTGAGCCGCATTTTGCACCGGCGCCGTCTCATTTGTGCCATCTAGCGAAAAAAATCAGTCTTGGAAAACTATAAGTTCTCAATCATCCGCGATGCATTCTCTTGCAAAAAATATTTTATTAATTTCCGAGAAAACGTGACTGCGCTGAACGTTGAAACATCCACTTTAATCTCCCCCTTCGATCAACTCTGCCCTCCGGCTTTGTTAACCCTTTAACTAAGGAAGTTAATTTAAACTGATTTCTCCGCGAAGGGGAAAGATTTTCAAAAAAAAATATACTCGTGGAAAATAAAATCCGTCACTGATACTTAATATTCATTTAAGAATAACAAATAATAAAATGATTTTTATGCCTTTTCTTCTTTGTTAAAATTTATATATACAGTAGAATCGCACAAGAATATCTGTCAGAAATATTTAATGTAGCTATTATAATAATGACGTTAAAAGAATCATTTCTTTTAATGATCGTTGATTGTTCTTTCTGACGTATCATTACTCGACAATAGGCATGGAGAAGAACTAAATTCTTTTGCGTTACTATTCTATATCGTCATATTGTGTGTTATTATTGCATATACGTTTATTATTACGCAACATTCACAACAGGCTAAGTTCACCTGTTCTGACGAAATGTTTTTTAATCGGCACTTGAGCAATTGCGTTACAGAGCAGAACGTTATCTCGAAGAGAACAATGAAGAAACGCGACAGACGTTGTGGCAAATTCCTTTGACAATGTCGTGATATGTCTCGTGGGCTTGGTCGCCGCGGTGCAAAATTTTCAGCACGCAATCCGTGACGATGTGTCTGCACGAGATATCTACAATCTTAATTTTAATGATGTATTCTTCGGCAAAATGTCTCTTCAAACTTAATAGAGTGTTATTTTAAGATTTGAACAAAAATTGAAGATATTTGGCCGATTTATTTTTAGAAATGAAAAGTTATGGTAAACGGTAACTTCCTTCGTCTTTTGCCAAGGAAAAAATCGACTCTTAATTGAGGAGAAATTTATCATTAAAATTAAGGTCGCAAGGTTGCAGAATATCCTATATGTATATGCATCATCATTAACGTTGAAGCGTTCGAATCACGCATCACGCGCATTGCGCATGTGGATTAAGCGAAATAAAAAGGCTAAACGCCGATCTCCAGCATCGTGAAAGTTTCACAGCGGAGACGAGCATCACTGCCGCGTGCCTATCATGAGATCGCGATAAATTCGTCGCGAGGAGAAGCGAAAGAAATTAACAAGGCAAACCGTCCGGCTGTTGCGTGCCAAGAGTTACGTGTTCGCATGTCAGATGAAGTTAGCTTTTGTCATAATACCACACTGTTTTATTTAAAGACTTTCAGAAAATTAAATTTTCAACAAAACGATGGATTTATATACGACCGAATTTCTCGGGTAAAAATCCTTTATTCTGAGCGAGTAAAAGTCGCATATTTATATGACATGAATGCATTAATTATGAATTATTATGAGTTATTTATGGATACGTTAATTATGGATGCGATCGCTACGATGAAGTTTCTTCTCCAGCACTCCTAAACTATGTTTCGATCAATCGTTATGATAACCCGAGTAAGACTTTTGCGAACACTGACACTCCGATTTCGCGACGTCCCTGGCACTTCCATTCTTTGCTCGTCCGCGTTTCAGACAGATGCACTTGTCGAATACGGAAAAAGGCATTGCGCGCCGCTCGCGAATAGCGTAACATCGTGATCGGATGTCGGCATATAAAGAAAAAGAGGGAGAGAGCAACCGATCTTTGAGGTCGTTCGATTTCACGCGAGGCAAGATAACGTATTCAACTCTTTTGATAACAAATTCACCTTGTTTACTGTTAGATAAACTATCTGTTAATTGCTTGCGCCGCTGCTAGTGACGCTAATCAGTATGACGATAAACAATGGCAGTCCGGCAATTAGATTACAAAAAAAAAAGAACGTACGTAGCCAAAGTGAACTTTGATGCAATCGCTGATGTATGTACAGCGTCTTAATTCTCTATTAATCTATTCGATATTTTTCTATTTTGGTTTAATTCAAAAATTATTGCGGATATTAATCGACGAAAATCTCACAGGGAGAAATCAAAATCAAATTATAAACGAAAAATACTTTTGTCTCCAACACAAAAGATAGAGATCATTTCGAGACACCAAAGAATATTTATGATATGTATTACTATTTATTGTTTAAAATGTTATATAAATATTTTATATATATTTTATATAAAGAGTTTTATTCTTAATATTATTAAAATATAGGCTAAAAAAACATTTTATGTAATATTTATGATAAATATTTTTAATAAGTACTTTTTACTTGGATTATAATGTCTGATTAAATATTTATATATCTACAATAAATATTTCATAATATTTATAATAAATGTTTGTGATCTGTGCAATCTAAGATCGCAAAAATATTTACAAATTATTTAAGATAAATCTTTTATAAATATTTATGAGATTTCTTTTATATAATATTATATTTTTTAAATATTTTATAAATATTGTGTGCTGTCCGTTAAACTCACGATATTTTCTCTTTGCCTTCTTTATCTTCCAGAAGGGAATCTTCTTCATGATGAAATTCTTCACTCCCATTTTCGCCGTTTGTGGATTTCTTGTGGATCAATTGTACTTATCTGCGCGACTTTTTCAGAAGGAGATGCAATTGTTACAATGAAGCACTCGTTACTTCGTTAATATCCCGTCTAACTGAAGTTGCCGATTACTATTTACTGTTTACTTCACGCCGTCGCGATCGTAGACTTGGGTTCAGTTTTCAATGAAATTTCCTCTCTTCTTTATTTCGAATCCGATTAATAACATTTTTCGAGTAAATTAATTAAAATTAGCACAGCTTTTATTGTTTATAGTTGCCTTATTCTAACGTTTCAAATATATTATATTGTTGTTTTCGATATTTCAGGGACACGATTCGTTCTTCGATGTGCTCGGCGTGCATAAATAATCGTATTTTTCAATTGTAGAACAACTCGCTATCGCTTTGGGTTCAAATTATCAACATTATGTTTTCATTATCTTACAAGGTCACAGAACTATTTTAAAGAATTCGGCAATTCTTTTTTCGAAATGTGGAGTATTTTTCTCCAGCCAATCGCGAGTCAGCATTCAAACGCGCAAAAATTAGATTGGCGAGACGCGTTTTTTACGGCTAACTTCACAGCGTCGCGGATCCATTGTTCGAAAAAGGAAGTGCACTCGCGTCGAACCGCGCCACAAAATCATCGGGGGTCTGTCCGTCTTTCGCCGCACTGCCGCCGATCGCGAAATCGTTCTCGCAATCGTCGACTCGCTCACAATCTCAGCCGATTTCCTTCGATAACGGAGCCGTCGAGGAGTCCAGGAGGTTCGTCGTCGACACGACCGGTCAACTTACGAGGTTCGTATATTATTTTCGTTTATTCCCCATCTTTATCTCGGCGAATTGGGTCGCCCGGCGAACGTTAGCTCGGAGGGCGACTTGAAAGTCGTTCAGAATTTAGCGATATAATTGGCTCGACGAGGCAACGAGAGGCGATTCACATCGTGTTTCGCGGAGGTAGGCAAATTCGTTTCGTTCGTTCGCTCGTTCGTTCACATTCGGCGCCCCAATATATAACCCGGCGATAGCCCGTCGCGGCTGTTCGCCGCTTCGACGACAGTTTGCGTTTGACTACTGTGATGCCGTCGAGCCTCGGCGAGCGCACCAACTGTTCGCGTTAAAGGTGAATGGAGGAGGGGACGAAAGCCTCTCTTTCTTCGTTGGCCTCTTCTTCTTTCGATGCTCTGCCGATTTGCTAATCGCGGGAAAAAAGAGCACCAACGTCTCGCGGTATCCGGGTCTCTCTCTCTCTCTCTCTCTCTCTCTCTCTCTGCTCGTTGTCGTGAAATGTCTCGGTCGCGCAAAGATTCAATCTTCAGATTAAATATTCAATTAATCGATTTCTGTTAAATACATTTACACAATCGATCTTATGAACCCATTCGAAATATACATTACTCGCGTTCTTTTTTATAATTATTCGCGTGAGATATTTTGATACTCCCAAATTACACTTTATTTTTCATTGTTTTCTTTCATGATTTAAAAGTAATAAAAATTGATACACTATTTCACACATCCTTTAGACGGAGAGATGCAAAAAATTTTTTAAATTATAAAGTAGTTATATACTAAATATAATATAACGTATAAATGTTTATATATAATTTAGCGAATTTATAAGGCTGGGGTATTTTGAAGACCACACACAAAAAAAACGAAGGTTTAATTGCAGTAATTGGCAAATTACAGAAAAATGACGAATAAACTTTCGCGAATGAGAAATTCATTCTAATTAACAGAAAAATATGTTAAATATTAATTCAAATGTCAATGAAATATTTGAAAATATTAATAACCACTCTGTACATATTTGTATTATCAGTTGGAAACTTGATGGTTTTTATTTAAGGTGAAATTATTTTATACTAAATAAATTTTGCGCTCTTCCTCGAGAGAGCGAGAAATAATGATTTATATGTGCTCGTCGCGCTTGAAAGAAGACTTTGGGGGAAATAAGTCGAGCGATAGTTAATGGTATGTGGAAAATTGATGATCTATTCAAAAGGATTTGCATCCTACGAATCTTTACAATTTTCGTACACCCTCATGCGCATCATTAATTAATATCGCCTGCTATCATCTACTATGTATAATGTTGGAAATTAATGCTCTTTATCGTTTCTTTAATAAAGACGTACGTATTTGTATTAAAAGGGTATACGCGAAGAATTTTTACGTTTTACAAACGTAATCGTGTAATATTACAGTCGCACAATTAATCATAATTGTGCAATAACGACTAAGATTTATTGAACGTTAACTAACTGAGGTACGTAATTCCTCGAATTAAGCATACGCGTGTTGGTGACGATTAAACGACGATTGTATAACACAAAGTCACCAAACAGGCGGCGAGCAACGCCATTCACGGGCAATTAATTAGGCTATTTGTCGCAATTACTTCGACACACGTTAGATACACGCGAGATTGAATCTGAAACGATAAATGACAAACGATAAATATTGACGATTACGAAACGAAACACTTCGGGTAAGATTTGCTTATATTCGCTAATATTATTTATAACGCGCGACATTCTTTCCGATTACGCGCCGTCATCGAGTTTATGCCGGCGCGATGCTTTAGCGATTTCGCGATCTTATTTTCGTTCGTTCTCGACGCGTGCACGTGCTTCGAAAATAGTTGAACCAGTTGGGTGCGCGCGTGTTTAGCTCGGCAGGTGCAGGCGACCATATGTGACCACCTTGCCCGAGGAAGGTTGCACCGAAATGGCTAGGAACGGTGACGGTGAAGTCACGCTACTCGAAGCAAATCGGTCTGGACTACCAACCATTTTGCATGTTACACGTGAAATTCTGAAATTTAATCGCGTTAATACTCTGCCGTGGGCAGCCCGGTTATTTTAAGCACAGCGAGAGAAAATTTCGACGTCTCGTTTCTGTTTATGACACTCGCAAACACCTCGTTATTACCATTACACGCACCGTTTCGCTTTCTTAATCAGATACGACGGCGATTGGGATTTGCTCCGAAATTTACACGTTATGGAAATCACATTCCATTAATACGAGATGAAAATGCATAAGTACTCTTCTACTTCACTTTATACCAACATTCTCTTTTAATGATATTTTACAAACATATTAAAAATGTATAAATAATTATGTGGTACCCCCTTACAGAAATTCTAGAAATTATTTATTTTACATTGTTGTTATACTTTTAATATTCTGAATAAGTAATTAATAATATCAAATTTAAAAATTTATACAATGTCAATTTCGCTTTGTATGAACAGCAAATGAATTGAATGGAATAAATCCTAACACTGAGAAAAAATATCTTAATTTCAAAAAATATTTTTTAATCGTATTAAAAAGAATTATTTCTTCGAATCAATAAGAATTTCTTTGAAATTAAAAAATCTTTTTACTTCAAAATGTTACTTTCTTAAAGTAAAAAAACACATTTAAATTTTAAAGAAATTTTTATTGATCCAAGAAATAATTCTTTTGAATATACGAGCGAAGAAATTTCTGAAATTAGGATACTTTTTGCGTGATGTATTATATTTTCGTGCATCGCGCCGAATTCACGGTAATGCTTCCCGAAGGGTGTCGTACATCGCGGTCGGACAACGACGATGTAACGGCAATGTAACCGCGGGGTAATACGGTTGCACCTCGTGGAAAACGCGGTGGCGGCAACCGCCACCGGTACAACGACCGGAAGCAGGTGGTTCCAGCCACGCACCGTCGGCTTCGACGCCGCGTTCCGCAGCGCGAGCCTCGCGAACTCGTATGATACGGTATGTACCTCCTCTTTGCGTGCCCGCGCGAGGAGAAACGACCGGCAGCTATCTTCGAATCGTGATTTAATAGCACGTAAAGCCGCAAGAAACTGCCGCGACGCATTTTCACGTGGGATTTAATCGATGGGCGATGCCGGAGAGGCTTGTTTAGCGGTAGATCCGATCTCCGAGAGATGAATCGCGGCGTGGGGTGTTATTATACTTTAAGATCTGTTAATTGGTTTAGAACGCGCGTTTTTGCGGATATTAACCTTATAGCTAGCGATGTATCTCGAACGTATCTTTCCTTTCGTTGTCTAAAAGTGTAATTTATTATTCGTTTCTTTTTTTCACGGAAACAATGGACGTTATTAAAACTTTCTTTCACTTTGAAATATTTTCCGTTATCTGATCCGCGATCTTGATTGATACTTGACTAATTGTTTTTCTTTGTATATTTCATTAGAACATTTAGTTATTTAACGAGAGATAGTTAGAGAAATAATTTCATTTACCATCATACATGTATAAATATTCGCGAATCAACAATATATTTAATGGAAAGATATTTTTATATATCACTGAAATTATTGTTAAAATATTTTCATTACAAAAGTATTTATTTTTAAAGAAACAGGAAGTTTAGTTACATACATTTTACAAATGTCTTGCTAAAATTGATATAAATTTTATAGATTGGCTTTCAAATATTAAAACTAAACAGAGAAGTTTCTCCTGAATTTATTTAAATTTTTAGACATCCTCCTTTTTTGTATCTCTGATGATTGTATAATGCTAATTGCCAGAGTTGATTGGCGAAAGAAGGTACAAACCGTTTCCACTTTACAACACGTTTCCGTTGTCGGAGGGGTGCTGTCGGTCACACGATAAATCGCAAAACAAGCGTAAGAATGAGCCGACTCGTCTCGTCGGAAGAGACAAGAGAACTCTTTTCTCCAACACAGAGAGGCTCTTCTATCGTGAGAAACGGATGCGACCGTCGGCGAGCGAAACATAATCGCCCAGGTAGCAGCTTTGTTAACCGGAAAGAATGAAACGCGTGCGAAGTGGGCGAATGTTCTCGAGATTATCGGAATTTGATGATGGTAAAATAGAAAATTATAATGGTATCAACCGTCTCATTACTTAATCAATCGCGAAAACATCTGACTCAACTACAAGATAAACATTTTTCTCCCAGTGGCTTCCAAACTTTATTTTATTGCATTTATCTTGAAAGGAAAAATTTGTTCTTGTTTAACTATATATCGTATTTCGTATTTTAATATTTAGGACATCCGCGTTTTAACTATCTATACATTTGATAAAACTAGAGAGAGAGAGAGAGAGAGAGAGAGAATAAATCTTTATTATATAATATAATTATTAAATATAATTATATTTTGTTATCAATTATAGATAATTTTATTATATTATAGATTTATAATTTATTATTTATATGAATATTCGTAATATGTTCTTCGTATTACGTTTAATTAAACGAAATTTAATTAAATGTAACATAGATTTGTTGAGCATTCAATAATGTCAGTTATATCATGTTATGTATTTACGTCACTCGATTTAAATTTATTACGAGGGAATACTTTATTAATTACAAAACGAAAAAGAGTTTGGAAATCATTCCATGAACCGTTACGAGATAGTTGGCTTACCAAAACGAGATAAGACATCTTTTTAAGGCGTTTAAAAGAAATAACGGTGACCGGAGCAACACTTTTAAAACATCTGATAAAATTAAGAACCTGCGAAATAAAATGTTTGGCAGTATGACGTTTCTTCGTAATTAAAGACAAGCGGTACCTTTAAAGTAGTTATAAAATTCTCAGTTTATAATATTCTTATGAAAATTCTTTACCGCACACGATGATAAAAGTCACTCATTATAAATTTATATAATAATCTAAAAAAAAAAACTCTAGGTACGCGCGCATATCACTTTGCACACGTTTCTTCCTCAATTTAACTGATTTAACAAATTAACTGAAATTAATAAGGAATTTTAATTATTTCGCGAGAAGTCTCGATCTAAATTGCGCTTGAAACTTTTCTCAAAGGAAATATTAAAAGAGGACTGTTCTAAATTAATTCGAACATTTTAACATAAGATAAGGTAAAAGAACGTGTGTCTTTCATCTCTATTAAAAATTTCTACAAAATAATATTTCAGTGAAGAGAAAATATTCAGCAGCAAATGCATTCGCCACGTGAATTTGCATCGCAGAAGATAACGGAAGACGCTACGAACACATTGGAAAAAAAAAAGAACGTTGCACGTTCGTTACTTTGCTTTCTCGCAATTAATTATAGTCGCGTGCTTTCAATCGGCGAGGTGCTATTCAATTATCACCTCAGACGCAGAAAGCTTACGCACAAGTAATTTCTAACGCGTCGATGATTCCAAACAATACAATTTCCGCGACGATTTATTCCGTACGGGGCGTGAACTCGTGAAATCAACACTGGTGCCTATAATAAGAAGGCAATCGCATAACCAAATAATTAACGTGTTTCGATACCGTGGCGACTTCAAAGACACGGAAGAGGCCGTCCGTTTCTCTCCTCGCACCGCTTGCTCGCTATATAGCAGGTCATTGGGCCATGGAGAATCCTAAGATGGCCGCGAACGGATTTAGCGCGAAGAAATCCAATGTGCGTGAAAAATTATCAGATCTCTTTTATTTACTCCGCTCTTTCACCGCAGCCGTTAATTCATCGTGCGACTCATTGTGTTTCCTCCACGAGTGATCGCGAAAGCGCTTTTTTATTTTTATTTTTTTTTTTTCAAAGTGCGATGTTCCGACTTTTCGTTATAAATTCCGCTCGAGTAATTTTATACCGTTAATTTAAAGATCTATAACTCTTTGTCTTCCGACAGTCGGGAGACAAGGCACTTAACGCGAAATAGAACATAACGTGTTCAAGAATAGTTTCATTAGTAGTTTCTAACAACGGTTATTTCTAAAAGAACGACAAACTGCCAAATTCCTGACGCGATATTTTTTTATAGAGAGATCATAATTATAATTAGAAAATGTTTGCACAATTATTCTATAGTGATTGTTTAGTAATGTGATAAGAGAAGCAATATTTTACCGGTTTCTGTGAAAAATCGACAATCGGAGATTTTCGATGACCTGCAAGATCGCTTGAGGGTTGCTTCGAAGTCACCCACGACATCGCTGAGATCCACAACTGGCGAGGGATGCAAATCTCTCTGCTGTCTTGGCGGCGGATGATTTGATCTCGGCAGAGTAGTCAGCCCGTTCGCGGTCGTACATTCTTGCGGTATTTTCAGCAATTCAGCCTCTATGCCCGCCAGTGCCGGACTTACCTAGAATCAAAAATAAAGGAGACTATCTAACACGAGGACGCTTGTTCGCCACGTCCGATATGAATTACGTTAGTACACTTTGTCGAGTGATTTATCTTGTATCTTCACGATTTCGTCGCCTTGCGACGAGCATGTTTATCTCGTCAAAGTCGGTAAATTTTAGAGGAAACAGAGTACAAACTAGGCGCGATGGTGTAAGGTAATTTGATACAATGGTCTTAAAATTATTGTAATTTTTTTTACCGTAAACACATGAAATTAGAAATGGCGTTTAAATGCAAGTTCTATATCAAGCCATAATACGCGAAATTTTTCAATCACGATTATTATTTCCCATAAACGTATCTTACTAATATAATTACACCAAGAGAGAGTAAACTCTTTTTAATTAGACCTTACTATCGAGATATCATCAAAGCTAAATATTATATTATTCATTATAACAATAAATACCATAAATAATGTAGAAAACATCTAAAGCGTGACAAGTATTACTTATGCATTTAAAATTGAACTATACAGTAACCGCCACGGTTTTATTATACGTTAAGTGCCGTAGAATGGCGCTCTCAGTGCACGTATAATTAGAGATATTGCTAACTAATTACCAGGCCCAGAAGAACCTCCATTGACTGACACTGTCGACGACGTTCTCGCTTCTTACGTCGCTCCATGCAGGGCCTGTCCCCGGCGCTTCCGGCCGCGACGGCCTCGCAATAACGCACGAAGTCCAGATCGATATGATATCCGTAAGGGCAACAAAGGCATTTCGAACCGGAAACGTACGCCTGCGTCCCCGCTACAAGCAAAAACACTTCATCTCAGAAAACTTCGTTTGCCTTTATGTTTATCTGCGATAAGACGAGCATTTTTACTGTGGAGACAACTGGTCAAGGTTACGGCACCAAGATAACACAGATATAATTTCTGCAAGTGTTGTTTATTCGAAAAGTGCATCTTGCATTCTCAAATCTAAATTTGAAATTGAATTGATTATTTATATCTTGATTGATTTATGTACTGGACACATTGAATGAGTAGATATATGATTAATGATATTATTTTATCTAATAATCTCAAGGTTTTTTTTTTACTCAAAAGACATTTTAAATTACAATTGTAATTGGTTATTAATATTAGTCAAAAGTTTAAATTACTAATGGCGACTGATTAAATTAATTGTTACAATAATCGACAATTTGAAACTATATATTTTGTCTACACTTCGATCACAACGATTTAGGAAAGAAGTTTTCGATCTATTAGTTATCTTAATTAGAATTTAAATTTAAATCAATTAGGTGTTATTCATCTTCGTTGAATGACTCTTTAAGTATTCGAGGTTAATGACCGCAGTGCAATGTAAACCAAAATATGTTGTAACTATTGGCAACTATCCAGAGGAACACAGTAATAATAATCTCGCGAAGTTCGTTAGTCGGGTGAATATGGAGATTCTATTTAGTGTCATATATACCGCCCGCTCGTAGTACCACAACATACGTGGCAATGACTTAATGAATTCCGCCTCGACACATCTCGAAGTATTCCGCGTCACACTTTGAATTATGTGCAGTCAGGTGTCTTTGTTCTTATTTACATAATTACGGGAAATGAAAATAACTTTCGACGAAATAATAATAATAATGATAATTTTATAGTATATATGAAATAAAATTAAACGTTTTTTGTAATAAATAAAATTATATAAAAAATGATCAGCTGTAATAATGATTACTGTTATTTTTCTCATACTTTTACTCGAGCGTCATATTGCTTTCAAATGTGAAATAATACTGAGTGCATAGATCGTTGAGTCCACGCTTATGATTTCCGATTCAATTATGGCCAACGATCTCCATGCACTTTTATTAAAAGTGACTCACCGTTTCCATTGAAAACACGGGTCGAGGGAACGACAGTCAGGGCCATGATCCCGGCTGATCGTCAAACGCACTTGCAGATCCGCGTTTCCATAATCCTGAAAGTGCAAATAAAATCGTACGTTAGTCGCGTAAACGTCAGAAGAAGTGAAGAGATTCACACGTTGCAACGCGCGTTTTTTTGTGCTCGCGCATATAAGAAATGTGTAAGGAGGAAGGAATTCCGAGAACGATAGATTTTTTGAGCGAAAGTCGAAACGACTGTCTGCACGCCCTAATTGTAATTATTGCACAACCGCACGGCCGTTGTAGTTTCTCGGAATAATTACATAATTTTCTAATCGTTTCACATACCTTCGTCAAAAATCGCACAATCTAGTCAGCCGCTCCGTCTTTGTTTCTTAAGTCATTTCATTTGAAGGAAAGTTTGCAACAAGATCTTCGTTAACATAATTAGTAAGATGTAGCAATTAGCATTTAATAACGCCGGGCGCGATGCAAAAACATTCTCTTTTTGTACCGCAGGATTGCGAGTTATGAAGAGATTAATTAGTCGCGAATATCTTTTCTCTCTTTTTCGATACTTTCTATAACTCATACACGCGTAATCTCTGCAGTTAACTTGTTTAATCGTGTTACTTGTTTAACAATTTTTTTATTGAATCAGGGTTGGCATTATTTTACCCATCCCAAGAAAATCTCCTGGGGATTTTTTGGATTTTATTAGAATTGTATTAAAGACCATAATCAAACACCAAACTTTCTTTTAACCAAAATTTGTTGAAGCATTAATTTTAAACGTTAAATTATCCAAATAAAAATGTTAAAATAGTTTATAATACGTAGTATTTCTATCTTTTTCTTCACTATAGAAGTGTTTCTTATATTCGAAAAACTCATCATTAGATATAATACTTTTACAAAATTCTTTTAATTAATTTTATTTGGATAATTAAATAATGATAAATAATAATACAACGTAAACTAAATATTACGCGAAAAAATATCAAATAATCAGTTTTATTAAAAAAATGAAACCCCAATAAAACCCAGGGGACTGAGCTTCTTGGAAAAAGCTTTTTAAACAAGGGTTTTTTTCCAATCCTTTGGATTATTTAAGACTTTTGACATTCTATTATTATACGAAGTGTGAAATAAAATAGAGTTAGGCGGTACGCACTTTTTTTTTACTAATTGACAATTATTCGCGTGACTCAGAAATTTGCGACGACGCTGTCGCAATATATCATCCACGTGTTCGTACGTTGAAAGAATTATTATACGCGGATGGTGCAGAGTGCGCTTTTAGGCACCGAACGTTTGTCGCGCTTTAAACCGCAGAAAGGTATAAACCTCCTTAAACATGGTTTTCATGACGCGTCCGCGACGGGCGAGCTAATTCCGTATCCCGGATTTCTGGTCTGACGACAGTGAGTCTTCCCGCGGTTTCTCGTGCGGTCTGTCGTCCCCACGAACTTTTAATTGTTCTGTGGGCGGAAGATATTCGATGCAATATTTCCGGCGAACCGCCTGGATTTTTTTTAAACGCCGCTTTCTCGGTGTGTTACTTGCCGCTCGCTTAAAATTTCACCTTAGATTTTGCAGAATCTTCAATATGTGATTAAATATTAATATTTCTTCCGCTTTTATTGCGATCTAGGCTTTGTATTTATTTGCACATTCATTATCTTCACATCGATATCTTAAAGAGATATCTGTGTGTGAGAACATTATCTTTCGAACGATATAGAAGATGATAGACATATTTATAATAGATATATTTACCGATAAAATAAACGCATTTGCTAATTTTATCACGTATTGTATTTTATAATTAAATTGTTTCAAAATTCAGAAAAAAAAACTTTCGCTCGGCAATCTTCTTTGATTTCAAATAATGATATCACGTTGTATAAACATCATAAATTAATAATTTAACTATATGCCCATACAATAATTATGAAACATGATGTAATGTGAAATTATGCGTGGCTTTCGCTTTTTATTCAAATCATTCAAGTCTCTTACGTCGAACGGTTTTCAATTTATTATACTTGTTATAGTTTTCTCGAATCAAAGTATATTACCTCAAGTTATGAAACGTGCGATTGTACTTACTGATAAAGGAAATTCTTCGGAAATCTTTATTGAGGGTCACGTGAGCGAAACGACTACCAATCAAAACAGCTTTCCTTCGACAAACAGATTAGAGAAAGACAAAACAAATAAGTTCTCGAGTGAGTGAGAAAAATCTCCGCATCGCAGGCGAATCGAGATGAAAGCACGTTCCTCTTCGAGACAGAAAAGGCGAGCTCGAAGGGATCACTTAGAGGCGACTCACGTACAGTGTAGGGAGACCCGGCGGCGGTGTCGTCGTTGAATGGAAAGTAAAGTCAGCGACTTCGCGCGAGCTCAGAAACCATGGCCTAATTTCAGAAAAACGATGAACGCACGTACGTGTCGATAAATCGCGCGAAATTCCGCACCGGAAAGCGCGAACGCGACTTACATCGGAGTACGTCGATCCGACAGTGTTAAACTGGATCGATATACAGTGTTTCTGATAAGCCCGACCGTCTGATAACGAATTATAGTACGCCCATATGCTCGTATAGCAGGAATTGGGGCGACATATTATACGCGCGACGCCTCCGCGAGAATTAATTACTTGGTTGATTACATATATAAAGTGTCTCGAGCTTTCCTATATATTATCTGTTTCATTCAAAAATATATATTTTCTAAAATAATATAGTTTTGTCTCTGAACCGAAAAAGTGATCTTGCAGTTGTAGCGAAAATTATCTAAGTACAAAAAATTAAAATAAGTAGATAAATTTCTAGCAAGTACTATCATATTGAATATATTTTGTATCTAATCATTCAGATGATAGAGATAGAATTTAGATTTCTGCTATAAATTCTATACGCATGATACGTAATCTTTTACCAGAAAAACGACGATAATTCTGAAGCAGTAAACAATTTTTTTGCGCGTTAGAACATAACAAATAAAAGATAAATTATTTATCAAATAATCAAATCAATTTCTGGATCTTTTTATTATTTAATATGAGAAGCTATTGCGTTAATAAATATTATGTTAATAAATATTTTAATGTAGCTCAGATGTCACGTGAGATTTTCTAAAACATATGTTCAAATACATAAAGTTGGCAAGTAGCAAGAAGACGGTAGTGAATAATGATCGCGCTCGTCCTTGCAAGGCTAATGCCCTGGTACAACCACTTTCGTCTTCGATTATCTATTAATGTCTCCAGAAAATTATCTTACGACATCGACATATAAAAAACGCCCATGAATATTGTAATGATATTCAAAGCTCTTACACACGTGTCTCGTTATAATTTGCTTGCAAAATGGAAAATATGTATTTGTGCATTAAAGTGACTTTCAATTTCACCGATAATGCTGCAAGAAGCGGATATTACGTTGTATATCATGAGCTCGATCAAGTCGAGAATTTCAATTATAATATAATAATTATATATAGCTCAACTTTACATTCTTGTTAACTCTTTGTATGAATGAATGATGCAATTATATATAAAATTACGCATTTTATTGCGATGAATATAATCGTGTGTTTAAGTATCAGTTTATTATCTATTCTCACGGTGATCATATGTCTTTTACTTTAGGTAGTTGCCTTTTAAATTTATTTGTTTCTTCAAAACTTAACTTTGTCCTTTATTTTTCAATATTATCTTTTACCGTTCTTTATTATATACAATTTGTTTTTTAATTATATTTCTTATTTTTTTAAATTAAATTTATTCAAACTAGAGTTGTTTTTATTTTTTATTATTTCAAACCTCTTATTATTTTTGATCAAGAATTTGTTTCGGTTAAACCAGTTTCAAACTATCAGAAAACTACACATTATCTTAATTTGATTATAATGTACAATAAAATTTTATAATGCACAGATTTTTAAGAGTTAAAAACTGGTTTGAAAATACATGTTATAGGAACTATAATTTTCTGATTAGTCTTTTATTTTCTTTAAGAAAATATGGCCACCGTACCTCTATTCCATAAGATTTGAAAAATGCCATATTAAAAAGTCTGAAACTTTCGAGAAGTTGATTGAGAAATTTTGATTTCATTCAATTACAACGAAACTTCCATATAAGTAGACAAATGATAAGAACGAGATCGAAGCCTGATTCATCGCCAAGTAGATCTCATACCACCGTAAACGTCGTCATCACTTTCCGGCGAAAGCAAGCTCCGTTTACTTCTTTATAAGACCGTACCATAAAAATCCTCGTCACTTGTCACCTATCGGGAGACCGAAGAAGAACGCTCGCGAGCGCGCCCGAGAGTATCAAACGCGCGTACACTAACTTTCATTTTCACGGTATCTGCCAAAAGCGATTGAAGCGAACAATCGTTCGCCAAGTGAAACGCTGGATTCCATTAACGGAGCGCATAAATAGTCGCCGAGTACGCGCGGTGCAATAAAGCGGAACAATCCCGCGCGGGAAAATCCCGCTTATCTCGCCGACAAAGGGAAAGAGTTGTTTGCACGGCGACGAAACATTTCTCTCGTGTCGGATCAGATAAGACTGCAATGTCGCGCGCCGTGCGCGCACGATGCACACGGAAAGGAACACCGCGACGTGTCGTATTGTCGTCTCTTTGGCCTTTTGGCCCGCGATTATGGACACAATGGCTCGTAAACAATAGAGAAATCGTGCAGGAGACCGGCCATTCGCATATTGCGATCCACCCTTCCATCGTATACGAGCGCGATATTATGATACATTCAGCTGCATTATGAATTATTGTCTCGGCTACCGCGTGTAACGGATGCAATCGTTTGCATCTGTTTGATACAACGTGCTCGTCTCTCTCTGATCTTCATAGATAATATTGAACTTGGCGTGAATTATTATTAGATTTCTTGGAAAGTGTTTAGCCAAATATTTCCGTTGCAATCACGTTTAAAATGGTATCAATTATTCATTATTTTATATATTTTATTATTATTATGATACGATTGCTGTTCAAATATTAAAATAAATGATTAGATGAAATTTAATGAAATACAGTATATATCTTTATTAAAATAATTAATCATTTCGTTCTCTATCATAATAGATATACTAAAAATTTCCCTCATCTTTCAATTTAAATAATTATTTTGAGAATTTAATACATGTATGTGAATAAAGATTGTAATATAACGTTAGATGATAAAGTATATAAATACTCGAAAGTTTTTCCTAATTCAAAGGTATATTCTTATGAATCTTTCAAAGTATACAACTTTAGGAATCTTCGATGTGCGTTGAATAATCGATTACGTTCGCAACCCTTATATTATCAGTATGAGGATGTAATACGATTCAACAGGGACGCATAACAATTATGAGCAACCTGAAGGGTTAGCGGGATACATTAATATCAATTTCCTGTTTTTCCGTTAACTCCTGTCGCCAGTAATTTTTTTCAAAGCACGATATTAACCGTGCGATACTTTATAACGCGGCTCTTCACAGAGTATATAAATAGAGGGAAACTAAGAAAAGAGCGCGAGGAATGAAAGATAAAGAGTCATGTGCATCGTCAAAGTGCAGGCACACTGGGGGAGGGGGGGAGGGGAGGCGAACGAAAAGAATACACCCTGCGTGTTCGATGGAAAAATCAGATCTCGACGATCCGCAGGATCCTCCTCGAGTTACTCTGGGGCATTATCCTTCCGCGATTCGTAACTTATTCCGCGTTCTACGTGCTCGGGAGCTCGTAAAACTCCATCGTCATCTCCAAACGAGATTGTATCACGAAACAACAAGTTACAAAGCTTATGCGTCATGCTTTATGCCCGTCTATTTCACCTAACGCGGCTTTAGAGCCCGATAAAGCACGCATGTAAAGCCCAATATATCACGCGTGTTTCTCAAACACCCTTGAAACGCGCGCGTTTGTCGGCCCTTCTTAGAATCGCTCTGCTCTTTATGTTTTCGACCATTTGTCACTTTCAACGCGCGGAAACGGCAATGACAGCTGTACGACGAATTTTTCTACACTCGCGTATACCTTTTAAAGCAATTTATAATCGTCACTCTTTCCCAATTTCTTGGTACAGCAACGTCCAAACGCGTCGCGTTCTTATCTCGCTGTATATGTAAAATCATTCTAAAGCCCGCGAAGTGTACACGTATACGTTATTGAAAATGGATTAGAATTGAGCAACATTCATAAGCGTATTCATGACCGCGTCCTATAAAAATAACCCGGAAGCGCCACGCATTCGGAGAATTGATTTCTTTACTATATTCGAGCGAGTCTCGGGCGCACCAATGCTCAACTATTCATTTTCCGCTTTCTCGTGAATGGGAAATGACCGGCTTGAATGCCATTATATACGAGGGTCGAGATATTCCGTCTGTTCGACGTCTCTTGCGCACTAAAGAGACAAAGTACATATACTCGACAGATTATTATGACGGGTCTGTGTGCGCCGCGGACACACGCACCGCGTAACGCGTCCGTGAAATGCGCCCACACGCCGTTCGCCCATTAAGGCTTTTCTCAATGAATGTGTGCACGCCGAAAATATCACCGCACCGGATGACGACTAGAGCTATAACGCGTATTTTTGTCATCTTCTCGCCGCGAAGATGCGGCCTCTCTTTCATGACTCTTTTGCGGTGCAACAACAGGAAGTAACGACTCTCTACCACGACGACGCTCCATGGCGAAAATTCACGTGAAACCAAACGCGAATGTTTTGAAAACAAATAGTCGGAAGGGGGAAACATTTCCGAAGAAATTGAACAGCGGAAAACAGTATTGTGTTTAGTGTTGTGACTCTTGTAAATATATTTATACTTACAATCAGTAGACACAAATGCATACTTTATCGAAGAAAAAAAATTAAATTGATCAATTTGTGTCAGTATCGGTTTTTTTTTTCGATATGTAATATGATATTTTATGACATTAATTTCTTAGTAATTAAAATGAAATAAAAGTCGTGAACGTCGATGATTGTAAAAGCGGTGCTTTCGTGCTCGCGACTTTAAACTCCGACTAGCGTTAATTAAGTTCCTACGGCTCTTTGTGCGCTGGCATTTCATTTGTCGTCGTTTGAAACAACAAACGGGAGACATTTGCCTCAAGGATTTCCCAATACAACATGCCGATATCGCAGCACGCGATTTAGTTGAGCGTGAAATTGATCTCTATTCTGTGTTTGCCCGCGACAATGGGACATATAAATAGAAATTAAACTCGAATGTAGATCGCTATCGTCGACGGAATCAGATCGAAACAGTCGGAACACCTACGAGACGTGCCTCTCTTTATCCGCGTGTGCTTTGCAATCGATTTAGTCTTGTACGTTATAGATTATACCACATTTACCGAGGAGAATAAATGTAGACTATCTAACGAGCTCAGAATTGATTTTCCTTTAATGGAAATTTGCAGAACTTCATTAATATTTAAATAGACATATTCCGGAATATTATTACTTAATACTCCAATTGTAGATTACCGGTTAAATCACATCCGAGAATTCGGTGAGAACGGAGGGAAGAAAGTAGTTTGCTATCTAAACTTTGATCTATCTACGTAATAGGTAGATAAAAATTACAAGTCGTCTATTTACCATGAATCTAAAGATAGCGCGAGTCAATCGAAGGACAATCATGCTGCTCTTTGCGTATTGTGTTTAATTTATGATTATCACTGCCCATTATGTTGAATGAAGTGTGAATACCGTTAACTGTGAAGGCCACTAATCATTTAAAAAAGTCGGTAATTGATATTTTATGATAAATATTAATTACTGTTGCACACATAAATTGATTGAATTTTACACAAATTTTAAAAATTAGAGAGAGAGAGAGAGAAATAGAAATACATTAAAACTTCTTATGATTCAAAATAGTATTTTCTTTAGCTTCAGAAATTTCTACAGTTGTAACTGAATTGTTAGTTTAGAAATTAGCAGTTAACTGCGAAGCCGCAGAAAATGATGATATCAGAGGAATTTCAAACACTGAGAAGCGCAGTAGGAATGCGTGAAATCGCTCGTAAAATCATTTTACTGCATTGCTATTTTACAGTAGCGATTTTTAGCAGATATCGGGAAAATGCATGATTAATGTAGAATTGTAGACTATACAATGTTATCGCTGCTCGTCGTTGGGAAAATGTCTTGCATAATAAACTGCATAATGATGCAGTATTGCGTCGCTAACATCCCGCGTTATTAGATTACCGTTACTGGAAAATCCGTTGTTCGACAACTTCGACGATTGTCAACTGACAATTTTATACAGAGAAAACACCGCTTGCGGCAAATTAAAAAAATAATACATAGGCTTTTTTTCTGTCTGTCAGATACTTTTCGGTTTTGTAAAAATAAGAGTGTCTTGTAGGATTTATAGGATTAGAGGCTAAGCTGCATAAATAACTCTTTCACATAACACAATATAGTATAAGTTTTTCGAAATTGTTGTTACATATAGAGAGATTGCCTCTTTTTATTTAACATTTCTCTATTGTGAAAAGGCACACGCATGATAACAGGGTCGCACATTACGTGAGTTAATGAGATTGTTCATACATATAAGCGTTGAAGATAAATTAGATACGCCCGTTTCTAGACATAAAAGGTAAAGGCGCTTATGGTATTGTATACCGCACGCTATAGCCATAATCACAGCTATTAGATCAAAGTTAATAAAGCTACATTCACGCCATTAATTCCAATTTTTACGTATTTTATTAAAAAAAAAAAAAAGAGCTATATTAGGAAAAAAATAATGTTGAAATGATAAAATTGTTAAAATCTTTAGAAGTTCGTTTCATTTCATCGTGTTTCGTCAGATCTTTTTCCAACAAGTGCATCGTGTAGTAATATTGGAGGCGGAATAATAATCGGAAAGAGAGAGAATGTAGAATAATGAGAAGAATATACACTGAATGAAATGTTCGTTCGGAGTGGCAACATGATTGTCAAAGATATTATTTAGATTAATTCAGCCGCATCCTACTTTTGTTTTCTCTGCCATAACGACTTCTATCCCGGATTCTACGACAGTGTGAGTGTTCCTTTATTGGGCCTGCGGTACACGGGGGCCTGTTGCAACGAGGCCTCGCGCGGAGGCGTGCGATGCGTGGGCGTGCACGCAAAGACTTCTCTCGTACACACTACGTGCCGGCGTTATAAGCACATACGAACACGCACGTGTACATAGATGGACAAATGTAAAGGGTGCTTAAAACATTCCGGCACCTGTGCTGCTACAGGACTCCGCGCGGAAGAAGCTATTCATTGATTCGTCATGTCGCGTTAAAGGGAAGCACCGATGCATATCTGCATGCATTATGCAGCCGATGTCGCGCCGCTTCTTTTCATTACTGGAAATCACGTAGACTTCATGTTGATTTTTCTTTTCTCTCGTTTAGAAGTCACTATAAAATGCTGACTTCTAATGTATACAGCTTAGAAAAGAATTTTAGAAAAACTGAGATTAAAGAGGTACAATTTAAATATTCATATTATACCACACCGAAGATAATTTAGCAAAAATGACGAGTTTGGGGTGCTCTTTTCCGAAAAACTGAATTTTATTTTTAAATAAATTAATTTCTAATTGTTTTGACAAATATTAATGGTCTCTCAACGTAACTTACTTTTTTTTCATGCGGTGCATACAGTTTTCATATAAGAATTTCAGTCCTGTGAGTGGGAGAGAGAAAAGAAATATTGACATATGGCACACAGACGCACGACTCTCCAAGTTCAGCTCTCCAAGCTACCTGAAAAATTCTCACGGCCAACACTTAGCTTCACCCGGTACATGGTAACGAACATAAGCGCACCCGTGAGCCCACCTATCAGCCTCTCGTTCGCCCATGCACATTACGCACACGCGTGCGACGTGCGGTGCGACTTGAATAATACGACTCGTGCGGCGTGAGCGTACAGACCTCACTCCTTTAAGAGCGGTTAAAGCTCGAGAGCTGAGAACACACTTTGCGCCAATAATCGCCGCCATGGAAAGCGTCGTTCTTGAATTCCGTTGAATAACTCGTCAATTTTCAGCGATAACGACATCGCTTCGCATAAATCTTTCGGTCGCAATCGCATTTTTCAACTGCAATGCTGCGCTTTTCGATGGTTCGTAAAAAAAATCGTATTTCAGTGAAAGTCGATTTTTGCAAACATTTCTTCATGCTCGATTTCTCGAATTACTCTCGATAGTATTCGAGTACTTATACCGTAATATTTTCATTGAGTATTTCAGTAAAAGGAGTTAAATTTTTGCAAGTGGAAACAGAAAGTCCTTGCGAATTAAAATAATCGTGATATTATCTTTCGTTGTTATAAATTCAAATTTATTGTTGACTATATTGGCAGTATTATCTATTTTTTTAGCCGTTATATTTAGCTGTTAATCGAATATATTTGTTGAAATCGTACTCAGAAACAAATGCGTCTTTTTTTAACGCGAAGCGTAAATAAAATGAGATTCGTGTGAAATCGACTTTTAGATGTGACTGCGATGAATGTTGAACGCATCGTACTTCGCATCGAAAATACTAATGACTTGTTTCAGCGAAGGTCTTACATAGTCAACATCTTGTTTGTGATTTTACCAAATTCATCAGATTATCTTATTTGAATTTGACATGTATTCGAAAGCGATTAGGAAACTATTGCTCAACGATGACATATTTTTTTATAACATTGTGATCGGCAAATAACTCGTGTTGCATTATTCATAACACTTTTTTCTGCTAGGATGAAAATAACGATGATATGTTCATACATATCATGGTCATACCATGATATAGAGATTCTGTATATTAATCTGTTCTCATAACGCATGTATGTTAACTATAAATGAAGCTACTCTTTCTTTTTCCCCCTCCCTGTCTTTGATTGAGGTCTTTGATTACCTTTCCAGTCATTCAATTAGCGCTCCTTTTCATCAAAGCCAGATCGCGTCAATCACAGACATGTTTGGTATGTTTACCAAATATGACGGATTGAGAATTTATTATACTATTTCTACTCGTATATATTTAAATACGATTAAAAATTAATATAATATTAATAGGAAATCATCTTCGCAAAAATTATTCGTATATATGTATAAAAATTATCGTAAATTTTGGTCGCTTTGTCTAAAAGTGAAAACCTAAAAGTTACTTATAATGATTTCAGCAACAAATGTTAGCCTTAAGAATTTGTATATTTTACTTTTAGACTCATAATTATGTACTCAAAAAATTTCAACAGTACGGTAAAATAAATAGAATACGAATCTGAACCTTTTATTGAAACACGATAGAACTTACTCGTGACAGGATAAAAATACTATTCGAATATAACGAAATTTTAAAAAACTGATATCACGATTTTAGTCTCACATTCGAAGTCCCCTATAATTATGCAAATTTAATGCAAATGTATACGAGTTTATGATAAGACCCGATATGTTGAGACGATATTGACAATTCTCAGTGACCCTATTTACATCTAATGTAAATGTCCGGTATCTGTCAGTCGCGCGTGCAATATCCGCTTGGACGATAGTTTATTAACTTGATAAACAGAGCTCATCAATGTGCAAAAAGTCATTCGCCGCAATTTTAAATAAACGTGTAATTTTTAATAAATCACGCGACATTCTCTGTAAGAGAAGTATCTTTTATATATATATATTTTATAGCAGGAGACTTTATTAATTGGACGATTAAATAAAAAAGATGTGATAAAGTAAACGGATCAATGTTAGAAAATTGATTATAACGTATAAATATTTGTTGCAAAGATTTTTAGAAAAATCTTTATTCATTATTTTCAAATTTTAATATCGATATTTATCATGCAATTTTTATAACTCATTAATTATGTAATAATATTTATTTTGAGAATTTTGTTCGAATAACTTTCATTTAATAAGTAGGTGCTGTTATTGTATATTCCTTTCTTTCTTTTTCTCTTTCTCAATCGGAGGCATAAAATAAAAAAAAAATAACATACGTACCTACACACATATACGGTAAAGGATTCATTAACTCGACGACGTGGACGCCGTCGTCGTTTCGCCGCGCGTGATTATCGTCATATGGATAATTACGGGGGCAAGTGCAACGGGAACAAAAACTCGGCCAAGAAAGGTAACTAAGCGAGGAGAGATTTATTTCGTGCTGACCGACTCGCCGAGTGTATTCTACTTGAGCCTCTCATTATTGTATGTACATGTACGGTCGTGTTGCTCGTGGTCGATTTTTCATTTTTCATACGGTGAAGCGATCACACGTCAACGGTATTTGTTTATAGCGCCATTCATGTGCGGGTGAATAGTAGCTCGCGTAAAATAAATTATGACCAAACGCTACATTTCAACAGCGTGTCAAGAATATCAACCACTTCTTTGTCAAAAGAACAGATTGCGTAAAAAAAGGGTACGAGGAATTTGAAATGATCTCGTCGTAATACATAATCCTCGGAATCCGATTATTCCTATAAATACGTGAACGCGAAGATCGAGAGAGAATAAATGATACTATATTATACATATATTAATTCGCTAGGCGATCCATTTTTTAATTTAATCCAATTGAATTAAATGTAAAGACTCTTTTTATGTTTGCATTAGTTACAGTGGATGTAATTGATTAAAATCATATTAATTACATACACATACGAACTGCCGTTCCATATTAATAAACTTAATTAAAGATTCGCACAATTGATTTAATTAAAGTTTAAACATAATATAAAGGATCGCGCATTTTCCTTTTATATTGATTAGCATATTCGCTTCATCAACGACTAATGAAAAATGAATACTCGCAAATAAGAACGTCCGCGAAAGGATTACGTATCCGAGACGCGTAAGCCAACGTGTGATTATGTTTTGCGCGATGACGTCGTCCGCGGTGCCTCAAAGAGATATTTCCATAGTTGTCAAAAGCGTAGCTTGCGATTATTTACGCGACTTAATCGAGCCCAGAAATAATGTCAAGGTCCTGGCATTGCGAATAACGTGTTACTCACTTTTACATTCATAAATGCCTATCACGTACGTTAAAGCAAACGCGAATGTAACATGCAATTCATAAATATATGAGAAACAAGAATATAAGTGTTATTTTCAGGAGAGATTCGGGAGAATTTAAATACTCGAGTAAAATAAAATGCACGGTAAAGTAAATATTACATACATTAATTTACTGCATCTGCGCATAAAAATAAAAATAATATTTACAAAATAAAAGAACTGACACGTCTACGTTTCTATATTTCTATGAATTTTATGTGGATGTATTTTAGAGATTGCTACAGTCTAGGCAGATGGAAGAAATAGCTACTTAATGGTTCGATGAGAAATCTGTTACTTATGTCGACAGCTGCATCCACACGTGAGGTATCATGGGAGTGCACGCGTTTCATCTTAGAAAACTATTAAGAAGAAAATGAAATCGAACCCACGCTTGCATGTCTTAAACGTGCAAATATTATTATAGCATCGATGTTTTCAATTTTTAAATATTTATTATATTGTTTAATAAAATTATCATTTTTCTAATATATCTCTCGGAAAGAAACAAGGGATTTTTTAAATTTTTAGATGCATTGAATATAAATCTATTTTCTACATTTTTTCATCACATTACAGTTTTGAGTATTTACAATTGAAATTGTAAAAAAGAACAAATAAGGGAATTTATCAATTTTAATATTCTTTAAGAGAGTTCAAATAAACATAATTGACAGCTATTTTTTTTCATCAACTTTTTGCAGCTTTAATTATAAATTTCTCAAAATTATGATGTAATAAAACAATTTCGATTCGTTATTGGTCCAAAAAGCTATGAGAAAAAACTAGTCTTGCTTTCTTTTTGTCAAACGGTGTTATTAATATTTTGACAATGAATTCTATATGTATAGTTAAAAAATACTCTGATTGTTTAATCAGAGCGCAACTCGAATAATTTAACGAACAGAATGAATTGAATTTTCTTAAAGGAAGGGAATTTATAATTTCGAAGTATCATTGTATCTGGTTTTTTAAGAACACGGAGCTTCGATGAATGATATTGCAATTTGTGCCGCACATTAACATAGGAATGGCATACGAGTGATTGTGTGCTAAATACTCTCTTTTGTTACAAACCAAATAGACTGGATGTTGCAAGCTGTTATGTAACAGTGCACATGTGCATTGACGCACATGTGGTCACAGATCGACTTCATCAGGCAGGAAAAAAGACGGAGATGAGTTTGTTTGCACCTGCTACTGCATTCTCGAAGCGCTTGCGAGAGTTCGTTATATGGTAATATCTTATTAATGGCCGATAGAGAAAATGACGAGTTGCGACGATGTCATCGACAGTAAAAGCCCACGCAAATTAGACATACGTATTACGTTCGAATTATCGGTTTGGCGTGTAACAGCTCGAAAGTGTATCCGATTACCTATACGCATTATCAGGTTGATATAATTACACGTTTCTATAGTCTTTATTATTAGCAGTTGTACTAGCTCTTCCCACCCACGTGTTGCAAAATAAAACAGTCGCTTTTGATGTTCGTGCTAAACGGATTACGCCGCGTGTTTTGCACGATGTTTCAGCTATTACACATTTATGGCATGAATGTAACATTATGTTAAACTTTCCGACAATTGCGCAAGCCTCGCCGAGTGCAAGAATATTCGTTTCTGCCGTGCCACGAGTGCTAATCGAAATGTAAATGATGATGGCAGGCGAACTATCTTCTCGAATATTCTCACTATCGCTTCGAGGCGCAGCGCGCGTTATCACGGCGAGTAGGTGTATCGCGTCGTAAAGCGTAGTTAAATCACGCTTATTCGTTCCACACGGAAACGGCGTTTACGCTGTCTTCGCTTTAATGGCGAACTAATCCCCGGGCAATTACCGCGGCCTGTGTAATCCAGCCTGCGAGACCATTAATTATGTGAAACAGAAAGAATCGCACACACGCCGGAGGCTGCTGCGCGCCTTCGTTCCTGAAAAAAGATATGAACAAACGGGCGTGGAACACTACAAGATATACGTAGATATACGTATGTTTATTACTATTTTGTTGTAGCGTATTTGGAAGAAGTTGCTAGTGTTTATTACAATCGATGATCTCATCGGCATTACTTTGTTACTTCGATGTTGCAGTTTTTTCTTTGCAAGGAACAGGTAAATTTTCTAGATTTTTCTGAATCTATCTTTTGCTCCATGTTATTAATTCCGATTTTCTTATTTATTAATTCAATTTTCAGAATTATAAATTTCATTTTATATAAGTATTTAATAAATAATCTCTATACAAAAATGTTAAAATTATTAAAATTTTTCTTTCTGCATATATTTAAAATTTCTTTTAATCAATAAGACTAATGCAAATAATTTTCATTGCTGCCTTTACTTCAAATTAAGTTGAATAAAAATAAAAAATCAAAACTTTTGACTTTTTGACATTTCAGGTTTTTATTCTTAGTGGTATTATTACAGTTTACAAAGATTGTTTTTTTTAAGATAAGTTTTTTTTAAAAATAACACATATTTCTTTTTAAGCGTATTATGAATGCTTCAAACATGCTTTAAACACAGTATTATAAAAACATAAACTTAAAACGTGTTAAAAACATCGATAAAGCATGTTTAAAACATGTTTTTTCTACCAATCCTAAAAGTCTTATCAACAGGAGATAACATTTGGTAAATGCCAATCACTTATGCATCGCTCTAATCATTACTAACGTTTCCTATCATTACGCTTGCAGACTTAATCACGTTGCAGTCAATCGTATAATGATCGTGACTCGATGTTTAGCATGCGCGTGCTCTTAAATGAGACGGCGCACGTCCTGAAGCGTCATAGGTTTATAAAAGAAGAGAGAGAAGATTATTAGTATAGTTAACCAACACACAAAAACATGCTCGACGCAATATCTCTTTTAACATATGTATGTTTGTTAAAAATACGCTCGTTTTTTTTTTTTACGATAAAAATATCCGTATACCGTTTGGCATCGAATTAATATAATAAAGCGACTGCGTGCAGAAACGCCTTATCAAGAGATTTACGTTCAAAAATAACATTCGTAATAAAGTAGATATATGATATATAGGCCTATCGTAAGGGTGTCCGATAACATACGTTTGATATACATATAAAGAGATAAGTTGCCATCGAGCATACCTAGAATATAAATAACGATGCAAGCGTTCATAAATAGACGTTCTAACGCTGTAGTGCCAATATGTAAATTAGAAATTGTCGTGGGTGTCCCTGTCTGAGATTGAAATACGATAATCATATATATATCGTGCAAAGTTGATCACATATTGATATCAGTCCCTTTAGGCTAATGCGATCGTCAGATAATAATCGTATTACTGGGAAAGAATTATATTGAACAAATACTTCAAATTCCATAAATAAGAAAAAGGAGAAATCGATAAAAATTACATTTTTTTTATTAAAAAAAAGAAATGTACGTAACGATAATATCTTGAGAACGTTCTCTTGTCTCTATAAGAATATTATACAATATAAATGTATCACATATTACTGCGACATTAATACGTCATTTCTAACAATAAGAGTTTATCGTAAAACAATAACATAATCGACCTCGTATAGCACGGGTTATTGACTCTTTAGACGACGTTCCAGCGATTAACTGATGTGTGCAATAAAGCGCATAGCATGCGTGAAATAATTATTCAATTAAATCAGTAAATGCATTTAATAAGATTCGTGACTCAGGTTATGAAATAATAACGCAGCGCGGCCAAATCGCCGCAATCTATCCCGGATGGCTTATTATAACGTGCTGCAGCGAATAATTTAATTTACAATTATTACTGTCAGGTAGTTAGCTCGTTGCAAGAAGAGGGAGCGCTGAAGATTGGCTCTGGATCTAATTTAAGATTCTAATCGTTTTAGTAGGTTAATCCAAGCCTTCGTAATATAATTATCATTTAGCAAACATTATGCTTGTAACTGAAATATCTCAGTTGAAATATATTAATCTCTCTTTATGTCAACTGTATTTATCTTTACGGAGATGTCAACTATAATATTAATCGATTCAAATTAATCTAACCCACGTTTTAGCTGTGGCTTGAAAATAACTTTTTTCTAATTATACACGCATTATACAATAATTATGACATCTTGTCTTTTCTTTATCGCCTTCACATTAATTATTAAATGAATAATAATTAAATTATTCTTTTTTTGTTATTCATTATATAATTAATCATTTTTATTGCAAACAATTTCATTATCTTTGTTGGAGTACATATACATACTTTCAGAGTATAAACTAAAAGGGGATTATATAAATCCCTGATTAAATAAACATAAACAGCATCTCTCTGTGACCGCAAACCGTCTCGTTTTCCACAATGACTTTTTTTCACCTGAGTTTTCCTCAAATAAATCATTTACAATCCAACCTATTATCTTACTCACACAGGCATGGAAATGATTTACTAACCTGTTAATCCTTTTCATCTTCACTCGCCACCACCCGCATCATCGCGATCGACTTGCGCGCGATCGTACGCTACAACAACGATGACGAGGACGGCGGCGACTTTACGCCGATCGATCGGTCCTGTACGGTCACCGGCGAGATCGCGCGCGACAATTTCCACACACACTGGTCCCCGCACAGTCTCGGAGAGGTGACTGGGAGATTCTGTGGACCGACGGTTCTGGTTCACGACTGGTTCTTCTCCTTCTCCTTCGGCCTCTGGCCCCTTCCATCGGTGCGGCATACACCGTTCGCAGCAAGAGACGCGGAAAAAGAGACGCGGGTAAATGGGCGGCTTATGCGTACCAGAAGGAATCGAAGAGAGAAGGAAGAGGTGGATGAGGATGCTGGGGCTCTCGACAGGTTGCCCCCCGTGTACCGCGCGGAAAAGGGACAAGACGGGGTGGAAATTCTCGGACCCACTACTTGCCGTAGGGATCGGTAGGGTCAGGGACGGATTCGCGCTTTTGATTTCGTTCTTCGCGTTCCTTCCTACTCGCTAGAATATGTATTTCATCTGTATAAATATATCGTTCACTTTTAATTTTCAAGTAATATTTCGCCAATTGAAATTCGATGAGATTTTCAGTATTTTTGAATTTATATTTAATAACTATTTATTTAATATTTATTTAATATATTTAATAATCCAATCTAATAATTGGAATTATATTTCAATTCATTCAATTTTTTGCTTTCACTGTAATTCTAGCGAAATAATAGAAACGCTTTGTTTTTATATGACTGAAAAAATAATGCCAATAAATAAAAAAATATAGAACAATTATGATTTAAAATCAAGAGCAAATACTTGAACGAAATAAAATAGTTTAAAGCCATAAATATGATGTAATTAATTTAAAAAAATGATTTAAAGAGTGTCAAGAACATATCAAGGATGAAATAGGTGACGCTGAAAAAAGAAGCATTTCTCTGGCGAATCTTCGGCCCTGAATAGGGCCGTTCGGAACTTTACACCCCACTACCTGGCACCGACATGACCCGACGAAGTCGGAGAAGGTTCTTAGCTTTGTCCCAGGTAGAAAACCGATAGCGCCGGAGACCGTATTTTAAAATAAAAATCTTTTCTGTAAAGATCCGTCGCTGAAATCTTGCGATAAAACTCTTCACAATTTTTTTCATTAGTTACTACCAACTTTATCTCATCAGGAAAAAGTTTCTTGTCATCACGATGAAAAAGTTATATGGACCAATGTCGATAATTATTATAGTACTATGATTATAATGCGCGGCTATAATAACTTTTTTTTTATAATTAATATATACATTACGTATGTAAATTACGCGTCTCTTAATTAAACGGTAGCCTGAAATGTTTGCGATATGACATAAAACCAATCAGCAACAGGCGGTCTAATGATAATTTGTTTCTCGTCAAGTGCCAAAGTCAACAAAGTCTAATAAAGCAACTGCACGCAGTGGCAATGACCTGGCCGTGTAAGCGTAAATTCAGCAACTCGATTGGCTCCAACTGGTGCACTTAGTAAATGCAAGACACTTATAAATTGATTAACAGACTATCAAATCTAACTAGCATTGATATATGCATAAGAGATAAGAGATTTTAATACAATGTCACAATATCAAATCTATTCTATTTTATTAATAATTTAACGCTTTCTTTTGACGGACTGTTTAGATAATTAAATTTTCTATGCGTAGAACATATTTTTTCGTTTTCCCCTCATTTGCGTGCGGCAAGTCGATTAGGTCCAGCTGGAGCACTCCACCAGCCATACAAATAGATCTTGCTCTCGTACCTCATGGTGATGCTATCTTTGTCCGTTGCATCGCCGCGCCGTTCCGTATTTAAAGAGCGCGGGTCAAGTACCCATGCTAAACATTCAGACATCATATCCGCGTACGATGATGACATCAAGTAATTATACACACGTAACTGTCGCTTCCTTAAATCTGAAAAATCGATTTTGCTGAAGTATCTAAAAATTTGGCTAGATACAGATCGGAAAATAATTTTGTTGGTCTATCAATTATAATGTAGAATACTTAAACATAATAAGCAATGCTGCGAAGTGCTTTGATATTTAAGCAACCAGCTTAAGCATCTTACATAATTATGTATATATTTGATGGTTTAACAAAATTTACTTTTAGATCAGTAAACTAAATTTTTTAATATTTCAGCAAAACGGTTCTTGCAATGTAATCTTTCGCTAGATATTCGCAAAAGACTTTATAAATAAAACAAAAATTGTGATTTTCGTACATTCATATTATTATTTTTATAGTAAAACATTAGTATTTTAATTCGTACACACGCTGTTGTATCAAATAACCGTCTTCAATGAGACGACGCATAGTATAGTTATAAGTTACTTTTAATAAATGCAGTCAGCGCTTTTGGCTTCGATGTATACGCTTCAGTCCGCGATCACTGAATGAAAAAAATCTGGAATTCCTAGTGGGTGGACCAGTTCCCCGTCCCCTAAGATCTGCATGATCGCTGTGTCCTTTCACGATGAACGCATATCACTTCTTCTTACGAGTTTTACGAAGAGCGGCGCGCGTTGCATCGTCATCCTTTTTTTTTTTTTCGTCAAACTCCCTTTTCGGCCGTTACTTTCACTTTAACACGTTTCTTTGAAACTATTCCTTAAATAGACATCCACAACTTCACATTTCCAAAACATTAAAAGCTATTGTGACTTGGAAACAATACGTATTCTTATAAACGCAAGTAGTTCTTATAAACAAACTCATTATATTAACTTTTGTTATACAATTTTTATTAATGTGTACTTTTATGTGTATAAAAAAAACTAAAATAGTGTGGTAAATAGAGGAATTAATAACAAAATGTACGGTCAGATACGATTCAAATCATTTTATTTCCAAAGCTTTTTATGCACATGTAACGATCAACTGCGTAACAATACTGTTCCTGGTGATCATAAAGGAGATTTCTTTTTCTCTTTTAATGCACACCGCAATACATTCGACTCTTCCACGATCGTAATTTCTCTCTCTCCGTCTTTTATTTGTTGCAATAATAAAGTAGTCAAGAATTAAATGATTATTTGTCGTACATTATATAGAGAATATACCTATAGTTCGTTACACACGTAGTTTCTTCTTGTAATCAAACGGCAAGCCGCGCGCGTGAAAATCGCTCGTACAATAAATCGTCGTAATACTGCTCGAATTATCTCGAGTAAAACGTACCGAGAGTATGCGATTGTACTCTGGATATAGAAACGCATGTTATTAACACCCACGAACATTCTCGACGAAAGAAGCCTAACGTCGCAGTGACATTTATATAAGATTAAGTTCGAGTTGCATTAGCAATAAAGATCACTGCATATATCTCGTTTTCTAGCTTAAATTACTACGCTCGACTATGTTGGCAATATAGAATTACTTCAAGAATCACCGAAATCGGATATCAGGAATTGTCTTTCTAACTTCAATATCCTTCCCGCCTCTTAAATATTACAATTTTACATTAAGACTTTTGAATAGTGAACGAGACCGCGCGTAGTGTTACGGGACACGTGAATCTTCTTACGCAATAACGCAAATAGAGAATTCCCATCCTTGTAGGAGTATATATATTTGAAAAGCACTTCCTCCTTTTTTTCCTTGCATCCGTATATCTATGTATTTCTTCTAAGCGCACGACATTCGCTTTAGCTTTTGTGAAGAACATTACGTTCATTCTCTCTATTATATATACTCTATGAAAATCGAAACTACATTCACCTTACGATTTACATATAGAAATAAACGTCATTGAGACAAAAATATTACTCTTTGAAATATGAAGAAGAGATCGTATTTTCTCAAATTTGATGAGACTTGGCCATTTTATTTTGAGTCTGAGAAAATTTGAATTCGCAAAAACTTCTGTGCCCGCAAATCGAGAAATTCTGAAAAGACGTATCGTTTCTTGAATTTGGTGAAATAATAAAAATCGATCGTCTAGACTCTAGAAAATTTATATAATATAAAAATGTAATACAATAAATACTGAAATATGTATACTCATCAATGAGTGGCATGGACTTCTTGACTGCTCGTGAGAGAAATTGATTATCGACGATGGTCGAGGAGACACGGAAAGATGTTTATTGTACAAGCTTTTTCATTGGGGTCCGACTATCTTCGTTAGTAGTGATTACGGGAAGGAGTTACATGATTTACAAACATGTTAAATACCTGAGAAGAACGTGATCACGAGCGCTGGCGAATCAAATCGCGCGCTACCCTATTATATCGTTCGTATATTTCTTTTTCTTAAAATGACACGACTGCCACTACGTTGTTTAATCGAGATATCTATATAAAAATCGAAGACCTATGAAAAGCTATACGATGACAAAAACGTACACGTATGAAAAAGTAAAGCTTCAATGGACACATCGAACACTTTCTCTCGCTACAAATTACATAATATATTCAAATCGATATTCCACATAGTCGCTTAGCATCTTCGAAACATCGCACAAGTATATTACAGAAATCCCTCGAGAATCGTATACGCGATTGTTCCGTTTATTATGCGCGTATAATTAGCAAATAGTCATTCGAATAACAAAAAGATTTTGTTAACATTTCTATACGGCTGTAGATTTAAAGTTACAATTTTTGTATCAACAGTATGTCTATTTGCTAAATATTTGGCCGAAAATTTACATAAGCTCAGCAAGGAAATTTCTTTTACTAATTTTATTTATTTAATAAATTATTTAGTTCAATAGGAATTTCAATTGTACATAATTCTAAAAGTAGAGAACAATTTTTATAGATCTTATAATTTTCTTAAGTATAGTTTTTCGGACAATATCTAATAGAACCGCCGTTTGGAATAAATATTATTTGGTTTTAAAACGAATAACTTGTTTCTGCTATACGTAGAAAATCGTATTTATTACAATAACAAAATATCTCGATGATTAAGATGAAGGTTATAAATAACAAAGAATGTAAAAAGTTTAGTTTCTTGCCGGTGAATGTATTACATAGAATGTAATCTTTCATTTCCTAAAACACATTTTTTATAACTATAGTTGACATTCAATTTTCAAGAACCTTTAAAATATTGCATTTTCTTGGTCAGTCAACTGGTCTTTCCGTCCATTTACGTAACTTTGACGATGAGTAAATGGAGCAATAAAAGTATGCATGTTTCAGTTGGAGGCAACGACCTAGAGTATCCCGAAAATAATGTATGCCGGTAACAGCATTCCAGTCTCGAAAAAATTTTTAGCTAATTATTTAATACGTTGATTTTTATTAAATGAAAATTTTATTCAAGATTCTTATCGTTTATCACTTTCATAAATTTAATTATTATATTTAATGTAAAAATTACATTAAATTTGAGATAAATTTTTATTATAAAAAAGAATGAAGTGCTATACTTATAATAACGAGAAAAATATTGCTGAAATACTTGGTTTTTAGAATTCTTATAGAGCATTCATGAAGTAATTTATTTATAATATTTATATGATGTTAGAATTTTAATGAAAAGATTTTTTTGATGACACGTTATAATAAACGTTACGATATTATATAAATACCACTGATACCTTCAATATAATGAACAATGTCAATAAAATGTACACATCAATAATAGATAGTGAAATTACGAAATGACATGCAATTTCAAATATTTGTTAATTATATATGCCGCGTTAATTATCGAATAATTGTTACAACACATAGATAATACGATATAATAGGAATATACCGCATAATATTTACAATGATATGTGATGATAAGTGATAATACGCAGATAATGTATGCAGATTTTGGATGAGCCTTCTTCGCCATATCTCTACTTCTTAAATGAAAATTTCTCTATCTAGCATATGCGTATGAATAGAAAAAAAAAATATAATAAATCTGCGAATGTGGGTATATAAGGTAAACAAATAAAAAATCAATTTACAAATAAATATAAAACATATATTTAAATTAAATGCCACAAAATATCTTGCTTTGCGATAAACCTAACGTCAGAGTGTCCCTTTTTTTTTAGTTCCTCCACGTGAAATTACAGTGCTAAATAGAAATAAATCAACCGTCCATTATTTTTTTATAACGGTAACGTGCACATGTTTTAACAATATGCTAAAGAAATATATAATACCGATACGTCGGAAATTAAGTGAACGTTATATGCGCTCTACTTGAAGAATCTATAAAAAAAAAATTCACTAAAAGTCACGGCAATCTAATTCGCCGAGTAAGTCCTTCCGATCTCATCGATATATATTCAGTCTTCATCAATTTATCATTCTACCGTGTATCAATCCACCGCACCACAGTTTCACGCGGATTCGTTAGAATTAATTAAAATACTAGTCGTTTCGTTTCGTGCCGCGTGCGCGCTGACGAAGCAAGGGGGAGTCGAGTCGAAGAAAAATACAATTGTCGCTTCTCTCGTTTCTCTCTCTCCTCTTTGTTCCCTTCCCTTTTTTTTTAGGATTAAACCAAATTTTCTTATCCAAATGCGTTTCGTCTCTATAAAAAATAAGTAAATTAAAAGAAACTCACAGAAATCTATTTCGAATTCAAATTAAAATTTGATTTTCTTTCGTTCGTATTTTAACTTTAACTACAGCAGTTAGAATAAACGTATGGAAAAAAGATTTAATTTTTGCTAAATCCAAAATAATTTTAAATTAGAATTTTGTAAAATAAATTTCTATGAATCTCTTTCAATCTCTCCTTTTTTTACATAGTTCAGGAAGATGTAGCAACAGTCATTTTCTATACTTTACCGGTTGTAGGAGCGTAAAAGCTTTTGAAAACGCTTTCTTAATGAATACGTCTCTTATAGTTAACGAAATTATTATTGCTGCTAAATCGATCATGGATCGTATTATTGCTCTACGAGAGCTTGGACAATAACGTGAAAGATCCGTGACTCCTCCAATCGTTTGAGCCACTATTAGCCAAAAAGCAAATTCTTTAATGTTTATTATCGGAATCGTTTCTTCAAACCGCTCGTAATCTATTGATACGACCGTGACGCGCCGAGCAATGAACACTAACTGTGGTACATACAAGTGGCTTTCAGGAAAACAGGAAACCGTATCGTTTCGCGTATGGACGTAGCATTTCGCGACATTTCGTTGATTCGTATTATTTCGCATATATTTGGGCTAATTGTAGCTGTCCGTTTCTCATCTGACGTTAATATCGCGCGACTGAAGATCAGAATTAAAGAATCGCATTCAGTGCTGAACGTCGCCGCGCAATTTTCACGACTCTTGTGTCAAGTAAATGACGCTAGAAGGATCAGGAGGATCACGAACTAAAATTAAATGCGGCATTACGCGCGCGAAATTACGTAGGTGAGACGCCCGTGAAGCGATTAGAGTTTCAATACTTGCGAATTCCAGTGGGTGTCTCTTCCCCCCTTTGCAATGTTTGCACAGATGCATATACACCATATGTAATACGTTCTTATGCAGCTATGCGGCTAATTGATATCCGTAGGTATACGCGAGTAATTATCTGCTTACACGATTTATGTACAAGTTATCACGTTTTCAGGTAGCCGAGAGGATCAGTAACGACGATGTGAGAGGCATCGCTTTATACTGCGCGGTAACGATATTCAGCGCCTGTTTACATTCAAGTAATATAACACACGCGTACACACAAACACACACATACATACATTTCATATTCCTCTGCCCCTTGACGTTTTCCAAACAATTATCGCAAATTGGCCTAATCTTTATCGTTTCTCAATTTTTTTTTTCCGTTTTACTATATTCACCAATAAAGAAATTCGTTTATTAATGCGAGCAACAACTAAGCGGAACAACGCAGATTGTCTCCGCAGGATTAGTAATTTTTCTTCTCTTGACAAGGCGAAACGATGGGAAACGGCACATAAAGCGTCTCTTACGCACAAGATCATTACACCATCAGGAAAAGAATAGAACGCGCTACGTCCTTACCGCCGAACACATAGAGACACATCTACAATTATCTTACTAATCATTAATAGTTAAATATCACAATCTATGATAAGAAATCCGCGTATATGCGTCTTGCCGCATCGCTAGCTACCCGCGCATTCTTCACCCGTCGCCGGAAAATTACAGTGCGCAGAGATGCAAATCAACGAGTACGTACAAAAATAAATAATTGTCTTGGGTGAATACAGCGGGATCGTGTAGCTCACTAATCTGTCTGCTCGGGTCCGCGTGCAAATCTACGTATGGTATACGCCTATACGATTTATTCGGAGCGATCGATCAATCGTCCTAAGAACGAAGCGCTAAAAATAAAGCAGGCCTGAATCCTAAAAAAGAAATTTATCGTTCGATTTTTGAAAATTTCATCTATATACAATATATATCAATTCATTTATGTCATACATTTGACACATGCGTCATAATCCAATAATTATATAGTAATCAAACAGTAACACACCTACACTACTAATATTTAGCATTTAGCTATATACAAGTAATAACAAATTTTGTTCGTTTCGTGTCCTATAACGAAGAATAAAGACCTGACATTTCATCAGCGCCTTAATCAGTGCGATAATCGATCGTGCCAACAATCGTTTGCGTAGATTTATACGGACTTTTACTGAGATGAGCGGAAATGAATATAAATTCACTATTGAAAAGGCAAATCGACGAAATAAATTTATGATTCATAAAAACATTCCATTTAAAGATAAATCATTATTTCCTATATTTATTATATATGAGAGTACGCAAATCTGAAATTTTTTTATTTAAATTTTCATCCATCTGACCTTTTCAATTTATATAAACGAAACGTAATTTACTCGGAAGAGATTATATTCTATTTGTTCCTTTTATATATTGTTTGTATTTACATTATAAATCTCTCGTTTCGCGTGAAATTCAAAGTGATGTAGAATGAAATCAACTTGAAAAATAAATCACTCGGAGCTACAATTTCTCTTGTTCATGGCAAAAACGGTAAAAAAGAAAGAAGCGGAAATATTGTTAAATAATGACGCTTCGTATTTTCAGAGTACATATGTATGTGTATATATATATATATATATATATATATATATATATATGCAAAAGGGATAAGAGATCGTGATCAATAAAAAATATATATATGTACAATTGAGATTGTACAACTACATATATATATACAATCTGTTTATACCATGGAGAAATAAGTCAATGTTTTTTCTATGCAAAAACTATGTTTTTATAGAGGATACTAATATACGTCTTTCTATGTACAACATGGGACAGATAATCTGCGATCTATTTACAAAATTTATGCACAATTCAGTAAAAAATGCACTGTGAAAACAATTGCGTACTTATAATTTTACCGTTCGTAAAATTCTACATGCAATTATTAATTTTTCATTCAATTAAGTTCAATCTAGTTCAAAATGTAAAAATTATAAAGAATATTGCATAAATCATGATATTTTTCTTATCAAAAAAGAAAACATTTTGAATCTTTCAAGAACCCAGCAGATAAACTTTGTATTAAAAATAATTTGTAATATCGTGGCTTAAATTTCAATCCTGATTACGATTATGAAATTGAGATGTACATTAAACAACTTTATAATTATGTTTCTAGTAGAAAGAGATCTAATGAAAGATTTCTCCACAATTAAAGGTTGTTCGATTTATAACAGATATATATCCCTGATACAAAACATAAAGTCTTACCTTGAAAAGCACTTCGAAATCATCTAATTAAAAATTCGTTTCCGCAATCACTGTAAGAGAGTCGTGACACGTGTTGTTAAGAAAACAGGACTGAAGGAATGTTCTGCGACGTGATGAGTCGTATAATAAATCTCTCAATGGTTTGCCGTGAGGATTCTGTGTAAAAATTATATATCGCAATGTGTTGTTATGCATTCATTCATTCACTGTTATCGAGACATGCTCTCAATTATTCTCTCTAACTGTTTATCTCTCTTGATCTCTTTGTATCTATTTTACATTACAAATTCAGCGAATAAACAGAAATAGAGCATCAACCCGTTTCTTCTTTTTATGTAGTTCCGTGAGTTCAGGTACACGTCCACATACGCGATTATCCGTAGGCCATTAATCGAGATTTCTTCCTCGATGCTTCACGGCAATCAGCGCATTCGTGATCTGAGTCTGACAGATTCTATGCTGCACGATATTAGTGAAAGATCACATCGCGCATTTCAGGTTCGACAGGAGTGTCGCCCAAAGTGATACATCGCAATTGATCTCATTGCGCAAAGTAATGATACATCGTGATAACGAAAATAAGAGTCTTCCCCCCTCGACGGGCTGTGGACGTAACATCGACTGTGTAGCGACGATGACTAGGATGATGACGTGGGCGACGGTGAAGAAAAAGGGGGTCGCATGAAGATAAAGAGGTAGACGAACGACGCCCGCGGCACACGGTCCTCAGCCCGGAGTGGGTGGGGTCTTATGTCAGTGAATATTGAAGTTGTATTGTTTGCGGCTGGAAGAGATACGGAGCCACCGACTAACCGCCAATGGTTCCGGATGGCAATTCGACCAGGAGATGTCGCCAAAGTGAGGATATGGCGACGACGTGGTCGTCGCTTCGACCTGGATCGACGCAGACGTTGAAAAATCTTGCGACGATTGGCACAATTGCTCATGTTGTGACTTGTGCCTTTTTTGTTGCCGCGATACCGAGCTCGCATGATTCAGTCTCTTGCCGTTGATTTGACTGATATGCTGTTGCTCCAGCTGCTCCACCGGCTCGAACAAATTCAGACTCGGCAAGGAAACTTGCATTTGCTGATAGTTCCTGACTGACATTGGCGACTGTGACGAATGACTATTTGGCCGTGACTGTATCTGCATTAGTAGCTGAGATTTAGTGTCTTTGGTGGTGTAAATGGGCGAGTACATGGATATGGTCTCGGCATCGATGTCCACAGGAGTCTCGCCTTCGAGCACAGTGGCGACTACAGTGGGTGGTTGTATGCAAGTGGTTGGCAGTGGTGCCGGTACGACTGGCATTGTGGGCGTCGTGGTAGTACTTGGTATCAGGGTAGCTATTCCTGATGACTCTTCACTGTTGGTACACGGTAATGGGGATAGTGATGGTAGCAGTACGGATATCGGTGCCATCATCGAACTTGGTTGTTGTTGTGACGAACCGCTGCTGCTGTTACTACTACTGCTGCCAGCGATGGTAGAATTGACCACCAGCGTAGACTCCAGATTTCGCAGCTCCTCCGAATTGACAAAGTCCTCTTCGAGTTTGGTCTAAAAAAGAAAAACATTGACAATACGTAGAGTAAGAATCACAGGCCCCATAAGAAAAGGTGGCATTTAAGTGTCTAAAAGAAACCATGCCTTACAGGTTTAGTGGAGCCATGCGGGGCCAGACACCGATAAAGCAAATCAACAGCCTGCAATAACAAAAACAGAAAACAAGTATCAACCGACACCCTCTGCGTTTATCTTCATACGCGCTAGCTTGTGGTTGTATCCCGACGCTGACTTGACTGGGTCGATCGATCCACGTTTGTCAGCAGAATCGCATATAATTCTATATTTTTTTTATTTCTACTTTGATTACAAAATATTTCTTACATCAAAGAAAATTACGAAAATTAATAACATTTTTTTTTATCAAACAAAATTTTAAAAAAATGTGCATATGGTAAATTGAAAATGAAAAATATTGTTATATATGTTTACATATTTTTAAAACAGTTTTGTTCTTTTATTTGTTAAAAATAAATTTTATAATAAAGAGAAACACATTTCTAATACAAAAACGTATATATTCAGATAAACTTTGTTCTTCATAAATATTAAAATTATCAATAAAACATAATATTATCCCATTAAATTAAATTTAAAAACATAGTGATAGGAAATATTGGATTTGGTATTTATTTCTGTAAAAGATATGTAAAAATTGCCAAGTTTTTTTTTGATATTATTCGACTCGGATACTCGTCCGGATTCCAATTTTCTGAGAACTATTAAAATTTTTAGAATACACAGCCATTTAAGCTTAACTTGATCAAATTTGAAAAACAGCTGGAAACAAATTTATATTTTGGAAACAAAGTATATTTCTGCATTACCTTCTTCGAGCCAACTTTTCAATATTACTAACACTTATAACAGTATACAGAGAGAAATGAAAGTTCTTTTTAAAACATAATAAAAAAATAAGAACATCATGCACATAATATTTCAAACTTATCGAGACGTACACAATAATTTCGACAAAAGGTACGAAAGCCATATATATTTATCTCCCGTATTTTTCTCAAATGCAAAGTTATAAAAATAATATGTATACACAAAAGAACAATACTTGTACAATTTTATTTCAACTACACACAACCAAACTGAAACTTTCATTTCACCATTGCGCCAGCAATCTTGTTTTCTTTTTTAATACCAGATTGTTCGCGCAAAAGTCTAATCATAATAGTAACAATAGCGTGGCAAATGAAGAAGATTCACACCGAGGATTGTACAGAAATAGGAAAATCGGGGAGAAGGAGACAAAGGAGACGTATACCTATATGAGTATCTTAGATAGAAAATTACGAATACAAAAAAGCAGTGGCTTGCTTACCTTTGGCAGTGGATATGTGTCCGGTAACGATAGTACAGGCGGTGAGCTCGGCGTTTCTGAGTCGGCAATAGGTACTGGAGTGTTAGGAGCAAGAGGATTATTCAGGTTGGATACGGCGGTGGCGGCAGCGGCGGCGGCGGCGGCGGCGGTAACGGCTGAGGATACAGTGACGGTTCCAGAGACCGTCACCTTCGTTGTCTGCCGGCTACCGCCGCTATTCGGCTGCTCCTTCGCGGCACGATGTTCCGCGAGGAGTTTGTCGAAGGTTTTGCTGCGACCGACGACCGTTCGGCGCAGCGAGACAGTGTGCGCTTTGCATGTGAGCGACCTGGTGCAGGGCTTGCCAGTCTCCTCGTTCAACACACCACAGTGCCGATCGGGATCATACTCGCGGTCTTTAAGCAACGACCGATCTGTCTTAAGCCTCTTTCGACGAGGCTGATTGCTACTACTGTTACTGCTGGGACCAGGGCTTTTGCTCGGACTTCCTCCGCTGCTTGTAGATACACTGATAATATTCGAAGAACCAGCTATGTTAGAAGAGGTAGTTTGTACCGTGATCGATTCAAGAGGCGATCGTGGTGACGAGGAGATCGGCAGAGAGCTACCTGCAGACAAGTTCGCCTGATCCGCAGTACGCTTGACGGTCGTGTGGTTCAGCTTCGCGCTACCGATAATGGGAATTGAAGAAGGAACTGAAGGAACTGATGGTTGAGTGCTTCTCTTCAGTTTGGAGACCTTGCAGAAGGGAGTTTTTATGGACGGTTTTGTGACTGGGGTCGTGGGTGGCGGAAAATTTGCCATGCCGGAATGGCGACACTCTGTGATAAAATAGAAGATGTGTTTACATGTTTAATACCTGCAATGCACGTATACACAAGATGCTAATGAGTTGCAAATATTTTGACAATTTAACTAAATCTTAACTGCGAATGGAATTACTGTGTATACACATTTTTTATAATAAATATATAATATATATAATAAACGTATTTTTTTTTTTTTAAGTTAAAATTCAATAACTTTGACTTAAATATATTAAATAAAACTTTAAAGTATATAAATTAATGAGTAGTTCACTCTTTAAAAATACAAAAATTTTGCGTTTTGAATTATATGCTATTGAATCCTCCAAATATAATTTTGAATTAACTAAATAATAAAACCAGAAATCAACTTGCTTTATGTTTATTTCTGCATTTAATAATTAATTAAAATTTCTAATTATATCGTGCCCTATAGTTATTATTAGTAAATCCACATTTCTGTTTATATCAATAGATTGTTTTAACACAAGGCAATTTGATTACATTTCATTACACTACGATATAATAATCAATAAAACATGAATATATACCTATATGTTGAATGAGAGCTTGCGGTTTCACTATGGAATTGCATATTTCACATACTACTCCATAGAAATCATCCCTCTCTGGACAAAAGCCATACAAATCAATATCTGAAAAATGTTTCACCAAATTAATGCTATGGTAAACATGTAAGAGAGAAAGAAAGAAAGAAGTAGAACAATTTATATAACTATATACATGCATTATTATTTTTATATACTGAAAAAATTAGTAATTACCATCTGAAGAAAGACGTGTGACTGAGCTTGATCGCTGGACTTCTGTTTCTTCATCGCCTGAAACATGGAACGTAATTCATACAGTATCATGTACATATCAACCAATGAGATATTTATCTCAGTAAGAAACAATAATTTTTATTCTATATATTATTTAATAAAGCATGAAATATTTTAACTGTATATGTCCATACATATAGTACATTTATTAATAAATCATTAATATATCTATAAAAGATTTATGCTTAGCAATACTACATGTGTTCAAAATATTATTTATATTAAAAAATTAATGCTACATCTACACTCAAAAACATATTAAAATATTATTCATATAAAAAAATTCATTATACATTTAAACTCATATGTGAAGAAAGTAAAAAAAAGAGATTCTACTCCATATTCTCTAATAGAAATATTAAAAATTTCCTCAGCAAGAGTATAATTGAGCCTTTAAATATAAACATGAAATAAAGAACACAGAACTTTATGGATAAGTCAACTTTATTCTTTTTATTTACATCTAGCATACATGCATAATAACAGCTGTTGTACAAAATCCAAGATAGGATGAAATCTAGAGAAGGAAAATATATATGTGATTGACACTCTCTTACTTTCGAAATAACAATGTTTCTCAGAAATATACCATCGATCGATTTAAATCTGCCGATCGTTTAATTGTCGGCGTACAGTCGACAGTGTATATCGATCGAATTACATAATTGTCAGTCCTGAAAATCATTCGCAAAGAGCTTTTTATGGCGACGGGGGCGCACGGGGAGTACACGAGAATTTCGCAGCGTGTTATCGTACCCCCGTGCCGTGTTGATAGATGATACACAACACCCCCTTCGACATTGCCCCCTGCGATGAGGCGCGCGCGCGTGTCGCGCTACCGTCAGCGCTACCGGAGCGGACAAAGGAGCGTTGAAGTGAGGTTAGGTACGCGCGCCTCCGACGCCCGTCGCCGTCGCGGCTGCGGGCGTGCGGCTGCGGCGTCGCGATGGACAGAGATTGAGCGCACTTACTCAGCGGCTTGTCCCGTCCGATTCTTTCGATCCAGCTGGACCAGGGCTGGCCGTGAAAGAATGTTGGGCTGTCACTTCCCGACATTGCCAATGGCGCTCGCGTTCCGAGTGAAACACGGCGCGGTCCTCGCGTGTATATAGCGTGGCGAGATTGTTTTTCGGGGGCCGGGCCGCCGCGTGGACTGTCAGGTGCGGCGCGACACTATACTCCACGCTATATCTACTCTCCCTCACCCCCGCGATCTCCGTCGCTCCCGTCGCGGCGCGTGTGTGTCGCGCCACGGCCAGACGCATTTGCGTCTCCCCCTCCTCCACCACTCTCGGTCTCTCTTTTCCACAGTTCCCCCCTCTGCCCTCTCCCAACCCTGATCCACCGAATCCACTTAATTGTAAGTACGCGTATCGCGCGCGCGGCCAAGTGCCCCTCTCAAACGTGTATCTCGACTAACATATCGCGCCTGACGCGACGCGCGACCAAGATGCTCGCGATGCCTCTCGCTCCGCTCCGTCTGGCTCGTCCAGGTCGTCCTCGCGTTTCCACCGCGTTCCGCGTGGCTTCTCGTCAGCCCACATCGAGTGCACGCACACACTCTCGGGGTACCGCACGCGTACTCGCCGCACGACCGCCACAAATACTGACGAACGTCGCGAATCTGCGAGACGGCATTGGCCGAGGGTACCCTGACGTCACGAGTCTTCGTGAGCACGACAACGTGCGCAGAACGACCAGCCAATCGTGACGAGTCCGAGTCGCGTACGACGTAAACGACGTTGCGCCGACTGTTCTCCGCGGCAGGTGGATCGTGTCGCGCGTTGCCCCGGTGTCATTCACATACATGACTTCATTGATAAATCTGTATTGAATGCAAACCACGCGATACTGAAAACTTTCTTTGTAAAATGATTAATAAGACTGTAAATAGTGCAAATCATATATAGGTACATGTATGTGTTAATGTTTTTCGAAATTGTAATGAAATAGTATATTTTATTGTTTTCCATATACACGAGAACATAACAACAATGAGATGCCCTTTTTACATTCGTACAGTATTCTATAAAGCATTAATTAATGAATTAACAATTAAATAATTGTAATTTATACACAATTATCTACTTTTTGCAATTGCTTCATTGAATTGTTTTCAACAATTACGAATGTAATCACTAATTGAATTAAAAGAATTACATTGTAATTGTAATTGTTATACGACTTTTTGTACAACTCTGAATGTAAACTCTGGAAACAGAAATTTCACTCTTTTTTTGTATAGAAATTCCAAAAAAAAATTTTAAATCGGATTAATGAAGATATCGAAAATTCTATAAAATTAAAAGTCCTATACTTATGAAAAGTTATAGTAATTTATATTGCACTGTATAGAGAGAGATTATACATAGAAAACGTTTATGATTCAGCAGAAATTTTGACTATAAAAAACCACAGCATATAACGTAAAGATATCGCAATGACGCATCCTTGAATTGTTAAGTATATTTATTAGCTAATAAAGTTTTTATTCAAAATGTTAATATTTTATGTAATATTTATGATAAATATTTTTAATAAGTATTTTTTACTTGGATCATTAAAAGTATTTTCATAATATTTATTAGAACATTTCAATAAATATTTCATAGTATTTGTAATAAATGTTTATGATCTGTGTGATCTATGATAAAATATTTACAAAATATTTAAAATAAGTTTTATAAATATTTACAAATACTTTATAAATATTTTATAAATATTGTGTGCTGTCTGAGGCAGTAACGTTTTTTGAAATAAAAGCTTACAATTATTTTTTCGGAAGTATTACAGTTTATTTTGCAGTTGTATTTTTATATAATATCGTCATTTCTGTCTTTTCGTATAAAAATTTGATCCTTAATTCTATTACAAAAGCAAGTCATGCACATTCGCACAGTCACATGACATTTGTTTCGACCGCCTTCGATTCCTCTATCTTCGAGAAACCGGATCGAGATGTAACAATCCTGATTGACGACTCTTCGAGATGTGAAATCAGTATATTTTACCAAAGAGACGGGTTTGACTAGGAATAACCGCTGTCGTCAACGGTATATATAAATATCTACGAATGAGTCCTTATCCTATTGTTAGAAGCAAATGCTTAAATTTACAGTCTTGTTGATTGTTCGATTTACAAATTCATTCGATATCTTAACCCGCGAAAAACGATCTTGAATTCGGTTGCGTCTGGGCTGGTTGGGCGGTATTGTTCACGTCACCACGATGGGCTTGAATCGCCTGCCAATTAATGTACCAAAAGGGTTGCTTGTCTCTCGGCCAGGTCTTGATCCTATTTATCAAATCAATGTCACCATGAGCATCAACTGGTAAATCAGCTGGATTTATCGTCGTGCTCAGGGACGGTGAAGCTGTAAAGCCACCGTCTCCACCACCTATTCGATTTCCAAGCGTGTTATCGATATCAATTTGAGTCCCTTGAGCTCCTTGAGCTCCTTGATACGTTGGAATTCCTTGAGATCCTTGACGCACTGGAATTTCTTGAACTCCTGGGCCTGCTGGAATTCCTTGAGCTCCTTGACCTATTGAGATTCCCTGAGCCCCTTGGCCCAATGGGATTCCCTGAGTTCCTTGGCCCAATGGGATTCCCTGAGTCCCTTGGCCTACTGGAATTCCCTGAGTCCCTTGGCCTACTGGAATTCCCTGAGTCCCTTGACCCACTGGAATTCCCTGAGTCCCTTGACCCGCTGGAATTCCCTGAGCTCCTTGGCCCGCTGGTATTCCCTGAGCCCCTTGGCCCACTGGAATTCCCTGAGTCCCTTGACCCACTGGGATTGTTTGGCCTCCTTGAGCTGCTTGAGCTACTTGAACTGCTTGCTCCGCCGCTATTCGCTCGTCAATATATTGAGGTAGAACCTGGGGCAGACGATTACCGGTACCAGCATGCCATGGTCGTTGTGACTGTACCATGTAGAACACAGTAGTGAAGAGTATAATATATTTCAACTGTAATGGAGAATAATTTCAATTTAAGTGAATGAAGAATAGTGCATTATCAAAAATGTTAAGAATTTCGTTTCTCTATCATTTAACAAATTTGAGTTATTTGGGAAGATTATATATTATCATTAGCTAACATTGATACTGAAATAAAACTCATCGTAAAGTAAAGATATGTATAAACTAATTATTATAAATATTACAGACTGAAGTAAATATAAATTGTCAAACGTTCTCTCTTCTAAATTAGCTTTAATATTAGTAATAAGTATAGCTTATATAACTTTTGAACGAGAAACAATAAGTCCCCATTTTTCTCTCCTTTTATAAACATTTATGAAAATATTTATCTCAAAATGTCAAAATTGGTAGAATAATCACTATACAATAAATGACATGTAAGATCTATTTACCATGATTATAGAATATCTCGAGGCGTTTACTGAATTGAATAAATACACGAGGATTTTTCACCAACGGTATCCAACGGGACCAGGAGATTTAGCGATTCACCGTTCGGAACTGAAGTGCTAGTACAGCAAGCATCCTTCTATATAAATCGCTCGGCTTTACTGTGATCCCCACTACGAAGTCGACGAGTCATGCGTCTGTGGGAAACTTGACTGCAACTTCCCCCGGTTGTCGGATTTGCGATAGTGGACGCAAAAGTCTTCCCGAAGTGATGTATAACAAATCGCTGCTAGATAAGAAAGTATTCCCCGAAAGCGCGTCTACGAGTCAAGTTTTGCAAAGAAAATGCAATTTATCACGACGATAAAGTTATGTTGTCAGTCGCCTTTTTAATTTCGGTTCATTCATGTGCGTAAATTCCAGTGAATCCCCTGTATAAATATAAATTTGTACAAGACTTAAATATTATTTGAATGCAGAAAAAATATGTAGAACTTCTACATTATATTAATTGATACGTAAATTCATATAATTAAGTAAAAGCATTAATTAATATTTTTCAATTATATTCTTATTAATAAAAATTATATTATTGGTAATTAAATCTAATTTTTAATTTATGGTAAATAAAGATAAATTAGATTTATATATAGATAATAAAAGAAATACATTATATGTATACATATTAGCAAAGTTATATATATTTAGTTGTTGATAGTGACAAACATTCGTACAGAAAATGATAAACGTACGTATTTGACAATTCAAAAGTTCAACGACGATATTACGATTTTATTCTTGTAATATCAAGTTAATTGATCAATAATAACTGAGGACGAATAACGGATAGACTCATTTCTTAGGTATGCATTTGAAAGATTATGACAATCTTGGAGAATGACTATATCTAATTTTCTGAATAGCAAACCGTGAAATTGCAATGTCATCAGCAACGCCAATGAATTTCATGCTTTTACAGCTTCGCCAGCACATTACATTTACGCCCATATTTATCGTGGTTTTTGCGGTTTTAACAAGATGTTGAGGCATTTAATCAAGCTGATAAATCCACACTATCGTCATCACGAATCCGTAAATATTGTTCGTGAGAAAAGAGACAGGAGTTGTTTATCCGTATATGAATTCCCTGTGGAAGCAGCAATATATAGGAAAATGATGTCGATGCGATTATTCACGAAAAGTATTCATTAAAAAATTATATCTCAAACGGTGCCGTAATCTTACGAAGACCTTTAGAAATTATTGATTTTTGTAGCACGCGTTTTTAGTATTTCTGGAGCGCGCCATCATTTCTCGTTAATGTTTGAAAGATAACATATGAAAGCAAAAGCAGATTGCAAAAATCATTGCATCGGTCGAACAGTTCATGGCAATCTTTATCATGCGCGTAATGAAAAAAAGTAGGAAGATAAAAATTATCTTCTTATTTATGGCGCGTCTCTGCTAAATTTTCATACGTTACTTTTAACTGAGATTCTCAATTATTACGAGAAAATAAAAGTAATATCAAGAAATGCTGCAAAAATTTCAAGAATGATATATTAATGACGTTTTTCATTATAAATCATACGTTATAAAATGTTCAATATATAGACTTGTAGTTTGACAAATGTATTATTTTTCCAAGTTTATCTGCAACGTTTATCTGTATATCTTAAATGATGTAATTAAGTTCATTTGTAATTTCTATCGATACTTCGCGTGAGCGACAGTAATTACGACGTGTAAATAATGTACGACCCTCAGCGACTGAAACGATGGAAAATTAGTACATTTTCCTCTGAAGATTTTCTTAGAATTCATTTTTCTGTGGTATTTCTCTTATCTTTTAATTTTTATCTCCGCTTGGTTTTCATGGTCAAGATGTGATTTCTTTATCTGCGGTAGTCGGGGGAAACGAGGAACTTTTGTTTTTTTCTTTCTGTGGCGGTGGAATGTACTTTCTTATTGGTGAAAGAGTCATCATTTACACCAAATAATTGGTTCAGATGGAATTCCGGTTTTGCCATTGGCGTGCCGACGGAATTACCAGATCAGTAATCTTCCCTACTCTGCACAGGATGTGTCTTGATAAATATCTTAAGTAGAGTAGACACGAGAAATTTTCGATTGTAATAATCGGCAGGCAGATTACAGAAAATTAAATAAAACTTTTAATTTGTCGAGACATGTGATAGTATCTCGTAATATCAAAAATACATGTTAGTATTATACAATGGAAATATTTATACATATACAATAGAAAATTGACGTTGAAATTGAGTCGGAAGAATATGTATCGTCAGTCATACTTTGAATTATTCTAAATGCCAAATGAGATTTTCTCCGAAGTGATTAGATGAGGTATACGGTGCCTCTTTATGAATTACACTGCCTTCGTGCTTGTGCATTTAATCGAAAGCTCTTTTACGATTTTCTGTTCTCGCAAATCGCGGTCACGCGAAACAGAAATACAACCGAAGCAAAATATTTACGGCCGTTCTTTCTCGCCTGGCCGTGACGGAATCAGATTGTGGGGATTAAAGGCCGCTGCTGCTGCGGGCTTATGGAAACGGTGCAGAACCGGGTTTTTCCCACAACTTTGAACCATCAAGCGTGATAAATTTCACCGTGGATTGCTAACGAAAAGTCATAGTTCCCGTTAAAAATGATAAAGCAAAATCCAATTTGCAGCGCAATTTTCATAAACATTGTCGTTGGATCGAATTGTGCAAATGGTAGAACTGCCCGACGAAAGAATTGGCGTCAATTTTTGAAATCATAAGAATATTTAAATGTATTTACGTTATAAAACATTATTAATAATATAATAAATACATATCGATATGGAGGTAAATTAATCGATCTCGGCTCATCTAAAAACTTGCCATGTATGTTTATAACATAAGCAGTCGCCGCATTAAGTTCGGAACCGCCTACGTCATTAGAATAACTACGCGTCAGATACAGAATTACTTGTCCGCGTGATGAAAAACGATGATCTTTGATATGCAAATAAATATAAAATAAGCGAGAATAACGTTATATTCTCGTTAAAACTATTCTCGCGTTTATTCACGAACTGGATGGACACTCGAATTTTGATATATTTATAGAATAAAAACATTAACTGTGAATTTTATATAATATATAGATACATATATAATATATTATAAATAATGTATATACATGTACATATCAACTCTTTATATACAATATAAATATATGTATTTATATATTTATGAAATTCGCCAATATATTATATCATTTATGAAATTTGATCATTAATATTGTTATCATTTGACTTTATTTCTATATATACGTATATATAAATTATAATATTTAAATATTCAATCTTATAGGATCGTACATATATGTGAGAAACACAACGAAAAGGAAAATACCGGTCGAGCTTGGATCTTATAAATTATAAGTATAGATATAATTATAGAGATTATATATAATTATAGATCTTTGTTACAGTCGAATTAGTGACATAGGAAACAATGATTATATTTAAAAATCTTAGATAATAAATTATACATTATCGTATTATCGTGATGATATAAAATTTGAATTACGAAGATTTTATTATAAAAATACAGTAATTGTTCATGTGATATGTATTTTCCTTTGTTACTGAACAAAAATACGGCGCAGAATCATCGATAAGGAGATGTGTTGGAAACCAGTTTAAGCGTAATGTCTTTATAGCTAAGTATGCTAATCTATTACCTGATATAATAAAAATTCATTCATTTTTACATTAAGATTGAATTTATTTATAAGAATATATCCAGAGCTGGATATATTTAAAATACTTTTGTTTAAAGCATAGTTTTTGCAATAAAAGTAGATTTTATGTTTTATATTTCAGCGGTGTACATAAAAGTATTACGTATTTTGTAAAATTGAAAGGTTGAAAGCTTTATGCATTTCATAATTTAAATAATAACATTAATCGTCAATTTTAGTATTTAAAAAATACAAAATACTTTAAATCTTTTATTATTAATACTGAAAAACAAAATATAAAATTTTATATTGTATATTTCCATAAAATATAAAATGCAGAATATTTTCATGGACTCCTGAAATACAGAATACATGATATAATTGTTTTACAAATACCGTTTTCAAATAAAAGAATTTTAAGTACATGCCAGCCCTGCAGAATATATGTGAAGCATTCATGTAAACGATATGTAATTATAATTTCTATAATTTTAGGTAAATATATTTCCTAATATTATAACAAATTTTGTGTGCGTGCGTGCGTGTATGTGTGTACACGTGAATATAAAGTATTGTTTTTGTTCAATTGAACATCTTTCTGTTTCAAAAAGATTTATTAAATGATTATATTTTAAATATATCTCAAGATTCTTGTAATGTACAACCGTTTTTTAAAAGATTAGAAGATAACTATTTTGAGAGACTTGATAGAATAAACATACGCCATTCTTAAATCGATAAATATACAGAAATAGGAAGGAAAGTATGTTATAATGCAACAATTCGATTTCCTGGTGTGCCAGGATGGTACGAAACTAATCGTGATAATGTTACATAAGAGTCATTATTTCAGAGTTATTTGTTTATCCTAATCTCTAATCAAGTTTCTTTAAACCTTTAATAATCTTTTACATTCGGAATCTACATATATAATGAATAATTTATATCTATCGTATTGATTTAAATAATTATTATATTTAACTTATAACAATGTAGTCATTAATTTATGATGTATATTATTATACACAATACATATTTAAATCATTAAATCAACTAAAGTAATTAAAGTAATTAAAGATGTATTATATATATTTAAAAATGACAAGAAAATTATGAAAGCATTTTACAGATTATTTCAGATTGCATTTAAACATACAATAAAAAAATTTCATTAAAAAGCAGGATTTTTTATTTGTCATAGAAATGTATCGATTGAAATTATAAAATAATAACAAAAAACTTAATTTTTTAAAATAAATACTTTAAGAATTTAAAATGATTTGTGTATTTGTGTAAAGTTTACATTGCGATGTAAAAATTAGATATCCTATAAATAAACAAAATATTTATTTGTTTTGTATCTTTATAATTAATCCGAATCTTGTAATATGAAACTTAAATCATTTTAAATACTTCATGCATTTATTATATACAAACATTTAAATTTTGTTATTATCTTTTATACTTTAGTTTACAGTGTAATAAAAATAGTAAGTGAAATATATGAACTATAAAAATGTGTAGTCCAATAAAAATAGAATGTTAGAAACACAACTTTTATATGTATTATACATAGTTCGTTTAAAAATACTAATATACACATAGATATATGTGTGTGTTATTTATGTACATCCATCATACTTAGACCGGTATTCATAGTCGGTTCTTATTTCAAGACTGTCTTAAGTATTGTCTTAAGATGCTAAAGCAGCCCTCTAATTGGTTCGTAACTCTTCAAAACTGAACTTAAGACGGTCTTGAATATTAAGAACTGATTATGAATACCGGCCTTAATCATTCTTAATCTCATTAATTGAGTATTTTATATGCATGTGTATACTATTTTGCATATGATTATACATATATGTATATATACCATATATGATGCGTATATATATATATACATACATGTATGTATATATATATATATATATACATGATTATACATATATACATACCATACATATTCATACAGAATAGGGTAACATAATTACCGACTGAGGAAAAATATATCCTTCTATAATTGCAGAGTTAACTAGTAGATGGCCATATTAGTTCTATTTGTTGTAATATTTGTTATTAATACAAAAAAATTATTACAATTGTTACAAACTTGAACCACATTTTGCTATTTAGAAGTAATACTTACATAAATTAATTATACGTATATACTTATATAATAATACAAATAATTAAAAAAATTAAGTTATATTTTAAATTTATCTCAATTTAATTTAAATTGCGTTTGATTTATAATATATAATAATAATTATATATAAAATGAGTAAAGAGAGTATATAAAATGAATCGCAAATTTACTAAAATATAAGAAAATCTATTTTGGAGGACATTAAACTAAAAAGTTTAATTTAAACTTAACATGTATATCAGCTAACTAATATACCTATAAACATATATATATCACATTTTATCAGTCATCTTACCTACTGTAATCGCAAATTGTCTTATCCACGTGTTAATGGCAGAATTATGTCACTTGATCTGCCTCCATGTTTGAGTATTAGCCATAAGATTGTTCCACAAAATACATTTTTGTTTAAATTTTCTAATAGCGAAAATTTTTTCTTAAATTTACGCTCGTATCTTTCCGCTCGATTTATTATAACGTTTTTGCAAATAATTTGTTGAGATACACTTTTAATTCAAGAACTTGCGAAGAAAGAGATGCGTTGCATTCAGAACTATGTTAGCGCACAGGATTGCTATATCAACGTTTGCTTTTGCTAAATCGCCCATAGACCGCGCATGTCGAGCGTACTTCGTCGCTTATGAAATCATTACAATGACCTTGGGTCAATAAACGCACTCCGTTGTATCGGCCGTTCAAATATTTTATGCCTCAATTATGACGCGGCCACACGGATCGAGTCTTACGACATACGCTATGGGGCACGCGTACTTCATTTCGACAATAAGAGTTTACGATCTCAATTTTGTTGATGTATTACTTATTCACACACGCATTCTAAATGATTTTATTCTTTATACCATTTTTAGCACATAAATAAAACACGTTTATTAAGCTTTAATTCTATTGATGATACGGTAACCAAATCGTTCAACAAAACGACGAAAGAAATTTATAGCTGCAAACAAAATGCTATTCCATTTATATCCGTTTCTACCAATGTAACTTTAATCTCGGTTCAACTATTCTTCATTTTTTTTTAATTTTTAGAATTCCAAAAAAAATAAAGAACTAGTTGAACCGAGATCAAAATTAAACTACCTTGGTAGAAACGGTCATTAATTATCGCTTCTTGTTATCTGATAACGATAATGATGCACGATGCATCACAATGCGTTATATAGACGTATATTTTAACACTTGCTTCTATTATATAATAATATTTATACTTGACACTGTATATATAATATAAATGAGATTTCTTCGGGGGAGAAAAAACCAGTTTTGTTCACCGACAGTAGAGATTGCCGCGATAAATTTCGTTCATAATGCCGTTTCTCCTAGGTCAGTTAAGTCTACTCGATTATTTGATTAAGACTCATCACTGCCTATTGTCAGTGTCAGCGATCATTCACGAAGGGCAGATTAAAATCTAACTCGGGAAATCTTAGCGCACCATCTTTTCCTCTAACGTATACTTGTAGTATTTATTATAAGCGTACTTTTGTCGAAGCTATACATGAAGATTGTTTCTTAATTCATAATATAGTAAAACACTCAATTTGTGGTAAGAAGTTTTTTCTAACGTTTCACTTTCTCTTTATTAGATATTAGCTAAGAAAAATTAATTTAAATAGTTAATAGTAAAAAATTAATTTGTAGTCTAATTGGTTAGGACACTTGCGCGTAAAGCAAGCGATCCGGGTTTGATTCCCGGTCGAGGTAATATTTTTCGCAATATATTTAAATTATTTACAGATAATGTCATTCAACGTATTATTAAGATTCAAGATGCAACGAGCATTAAAAATTGTTAATTTAATTTGCGACAGTACTGCGGTAGTTCATTAGTTTGCGTTGAAGTCTGAAAAAATTTTGGCGCGCATTTAGGATCTACATACGTAGTATATAAATTCACACGAAAATTATAAAAGAAGCATTCAATATCCAGCTTGACCTTAAATGGCTTATTCTCATCAATATAAGAAATTAATTTTCTTGTTTTTTTTTTTGTTGAGACACATTACCGTTTTATCTGCGATGCTATTCGCAAATCCTTCAAGCAATGCGAGTGCGGATAGGTCGCTGCAGTAGATGAAGATCGCGTACTTCAAGCGGAGATGCATGCGTGCGCTGAGCAGTCAAAGCGACTTTTTTGAAGCAATCACTTCAGCAGGATTTGCTCTGTACGGTTCTGGAATAAACAATTTATAGTGCGTGTAAAACTTCCAGTGTGTGTACAACTGTTCTCGTAGTGCAAAGTGAACCTTTGAATCCGTTTTTTTTTCGAAACGAATGCTGTGGTTTTTAAAACGCGTGACTGTATCTTGAAAATGGCTCGACTAATCGACTTGCAATTTTATACACTTTTTCTAGACACTAAAAACTATTTTTTAACATAAAATTTTTACGTTACAATATTTTATTTTTTTCTAGTCAGAACGAAATAAAAAATAAGTAAGAGTTTTTTTTATGAAAAAATTATTATCTTGATATTAATTAGATTCTATTTTGTTTAAACGCAATATTTCGAAAAACAATCTCAACAATTCTGTTGAAATGTCCTAAAATATGAAAAAATTTTGCTGAAATTATTTCGTATTTTAGGATATTTTAACGGAATTGTTGAAAATTTGCTGAAATTTCATTGAAAGTGAATTTTTCAACTAACATACATAAATTTAATTAAAATTTCTTTGAAATTTCTCTGCAATTTTTACTGAAATTTCTTTAAAATTTTGCTGAAAATGAATTTTTCAACTAAAAATCGCTGAAATTAAAATAAAATTTTACTGAAAAGTGTCCCAAAATATGGATTAATTATATAAATAGCGAAATTTTCCCAGATGTAATTACATTAAAAGTAGATTTATGTTTTTACTTTATGAAGTTTATGTCATTCCGCTTTATAATTATATTTCATAAAATATTTAATATGTATTTTAATAATATTTCAAATAAAGTTTTATATAAAACACGTATAAAACATTTATATAACATTTAAAAGATAAATAGTAATACATATTTATCATAAATATTCTGTGGTGTCTGAGTAAATGTGTCCCCAGCTTATACAAATTAAAGTAGTATACATACAATATGTATATAATTATATATATAAAGACTTTTCTTATGTCTACATATATCGGATATTTCAGACCATACGTGTACTTTATTTAAAAATGAGGGAAGTGGTTATTTTGAAAAATGTTTCAGAGAAAAGTTGTTAGAGATCAAGAAATGCATTACAAGGACATATGCGATTGACCTTAGGTGGCATCGTTAAAGTCATGTCAAGGTCGAGTTGACTTTTTTAAATGGGAACTCATTTACACTTCTTTGGGGTGCTTGATTAAAGTGAGGCGTAAATCCAATTGTGCAACCTTCACGTAGCACATTTTAAGTAATACTAACGCCGACGGTACTGAAGCTTTGAAGTCTCATAATTTATGAATATCTCAATTAAAAAAGGTTTTTATGAACAGTATTTCGAAAATATCTTGACCTTCAGCTATAAGAATATACAATAAAAATATATATAATTATATAAAAAATTTATATATAAAAAAATATATATATAAGTTTTTATTTAAAAAATTCGAGTCGATTAACATGACTTTAACGACGTCACCCAAGGTTAATCGCGTCCTTGTAATGCATTCTTAATCGTCAACAACTTTTGTCTGAAACATTTTTTAAAATAATCACTTTCCTCATTTTTAAATAGGAAGTACATGTGGTTTGAAACACCCGGTAGATGTATGAGCTCGAAAATAGTGTTTATTCAATTACGTTGATAAATAGCTAAATCTGCAAAACGCAATCTTTTCATTATATATTTCTTATTTGAATTGCTATTGAGTCATTGTTCGATCTTTAATTTGTTATTCTAACGCAGACGCTTTATTTTCCCGTGACAAACAGAGAACGGGTTTGGATAAATTGGAGCTCGCTAATCGTAAGAAGAGGTCAGTAGTGCAGTTTAGCCGCTCGTATAAGAGCAGCTCGAACATCAGTAACTCCATTAAAGTAGATCAACGTAGCACGGTGTCACCATGAACGTGGTAGTGATACCGTTCTTTTTAGGTGAGAATTCGGAATAATTATCGTGACACGTAGCGAGTCAAAATTGATTCAACTTGAATCGCATCTATTGTTTTCAATACTATGTGATTAAATTTTATTTTGCCGAAGGGCGTCGTATTTGTAAATACTGATAGCTAGAATGATATGTGTCCAAGTCGGCGTGTCGCAAATCGAACGACGAATCGCGTTACCGAACTATTCGGAAATACGAAAAACGCTAGGTAATCGAGATATTTAACCATAGACATCGGTCTGCTTGACGTCATCACTGCCTTAATCTAGGTTCATTCAAGCTTAACCGGCCCATTCAATCTGGCGGTCGAATAATACGTCGCCTATTATCAGCTGCCATAACTTGTCTAGTGTGCGCAATAATGTAATGACCTTTTTTCCTCAGCCGCGCATCTCACTGTGGATGAGCCATGGGAACATGGGCCGGAATACACGTTCCAGGTCCAGGTGAATTGCACGGCGATTCCAGAGGAAGGTATATATGGCAGCGTACGGCTGAACTTGGTATCAAAGCTGATCTGCCAACCAAAAGGCAATCACTTGTTGAGCTGTCACTTCGAAGACTCCAAGGCAAATAGCTTCGTTGTGGATAGTCTGGACCCATCGGAATCAGTAGTACCAGCCGGCTTGGTGAACCGGCAGCCGGCTTACGAGATCAATGAGGATCAGTTCGAGATCAAGTTCAACAAGAGGGGGCTGGATAGTCTGATGGTGAATGAAAACATCCAACCACGCGAGCTTGACATGATCCGCATGATTGTGGGCCAACTAAGCGTAGGTGCCGCCCTTGATGGCGTTGGAAACGACATTATCTTCGACGCGATGGAGAATTTCACCCAAGGCGAGTGTTACACGACATTCAAGATCGATAAGAAGCTCGTGGGACGTCCGTTGTACACGAAACCCAGCTACGCGCTCAAGCCAGTCTTTGGCCTAAAAGATGGCAAACTGGCGCAGATACGGAAGATCCGGAATCTGCATATGTGCTCGCATAAGGTGCCATATTTCTTCGGCAACGCTGAAAGCTTTAGAGAAGAGAGCGACATTATGTCTGACATTGTAAGCACACTTCTGTCACTTATAAGTATATTTATTTTTACATTGATCTTTGCAAATTCCTTCATGTTAATTTACATGAATATTACTGTACGATTGTTAATTCTGACAGATATATTAACATGATAAATATAAAATAAACATTAATAAATTATTTAGTACTTTTTAAATTGATTCCAGCTTAATAGAAAATTTTAATTCAATTTTAGTTTAATTAAAACAATATATGTATATATACATACACACAAAGTAATATTTAACATAATATTACTCTCTTAAATGCTGCGTTAATTAAATTCATCTTCTTTTCTTCTTATTACTAGAGCTTATCGGATGGTCATATCATTATAACATCAACAGAATTCATATCAGGTACTTCAAACGTGATAACAACGAGCAAAATAACTGAGACCGTGATAACAACCCTTTACGAAAACGTAAGGGTCAGGCTCGAGACGATTCAAGCTGCGAAAAGCGAACCACCAGCTGTAAAAGAAGCTGAACCCGCTAGTGTCTTCATAGGCAGGTGGATAATCAACGATTCGTCTGAGGAAGATAATTAAATGGTTTTAGTGCTATGTTTGGTGGTGTACAAACAGACGTTTGATATATATAAGATATGAAAGGCAAAAGAGAAATTCACTTGTCGCAAAGTGACTTATACCAATTTGATTGATTCTTCCTTCTATTATATAAATTTCAAGCGTAGTTACGGAATCGTGCAACATTGCCTACGTTGTGAGTGTGAATGACATTTGGGAAAATTATAAATTAAATGATATAATCATAATAATTAATAACACAACAATCGTAGCAGAAGCATTGAATTTTCACATATGAGAATGAAGCTTTATTTACTTGTATGATATTGTAAGAACGGCAAGAAATAAAAGTTAAATTTACGTTGATTATTTTTGTATATTTTTTATCAAAATTTGCTCTTAATCAATATCCAATTCATCAGACTTTTAATTATAAAAATTACAATTTATATTGTTGAATGTTATTTATATATATACAAATCAAATTGTTTAATGTCTAAAACAATTCCTTGTAAAATATATAAAGCAATCACATTGTCTTTTGCCGTTTTATTCGCTATCATTATTGGCTTATTCTATTTTCTATGTTATTTTTAATTTTTTATTTAGAAGTTAATTGAATAAAATTTCGTATATCGTATCATATATTTTTTCTTATATATAAAGAATAATTATATTTATTTATATTTAATAGAGAATTAAAAATACTTTTTATAACGCAAATTATAATTGTAATTGTTATTGTATTATATATATATATAATATATATCAGTAGATATTAATAAATTATACTTACTTAATTTTACAATAATTATAAATTAATTGTAACATAATTTTGGACGTTTTTTATTAAAACAAAATCACAAAAAGATATATTTTCTGTAATAAGTTATGCATATATAAAGATATATACGAACAGTGATTAACAAACGCAGATAAATTTAGCAATTACATTTAAATCTCGAACTTACAATGCGTGCCATTACTAAAGCAATTCTAAGTACGAAGGCAATGTTCTAATCGCATCCAATACGGAAGATATCTGCAGAATTTAAGCGGAAATGATACTCCACGAAATTATTTTCAAGGCGATGACTATAAATTAAGACATTAAGATCTTTCCTATAAAGAGGAGACAGATGACAAGCAGAAGCATCAGTCAAAGTGAGGATATCAGCAATGTTAGTGACGATTCTGCCATTTTTCCTAGGTACGTTCTAAAAATTTGTTTTGTCGGAATTATTAATACAAACTTTATATTTCCACTTAATTCGTATCTCACAATCACATTTTTACAACATTATTTTTATTTATATCGATTTCGCTTAGTTGTCAAAATATTTTCATCTGATAAATAACAATTATTTTCAATTTTTTCTTTAACATTTGCGTAATGTTACATCTCTAGCTATCTTTTCGTATTATATAGTTGCAAATGTTACTGTCAATCGGCAATATGAACAAACCGATTGGGCGAGCTACATTTCGGAATGCACGTACGACGTTCTCGTGAACACATCTCTGGCTAACATTGTTCAGGAGAATGACAATTTCTGCGCTATGATTGCCACCGAACTCAAGTGCCGACCTAAGGGAGACGACAGTCTTAGCTGCCACTTCCAGAACTCTTCCATCAAACGTCCCGACCCGAAAGACAATAGATGCTCGAACGCGAAGGATTTTGTGCCTACGAGATATAAATTCGTAGGCGATGAACCCTTCGAAATCAGATTCAATTCGAAGGGTATTGAAAATCTGGTGGTTCACAGATCGATTCCTAGATGGAAGCTTGACATGATCAAGAGTATAGTCAGCCAATTGAATGTTGGTTTCGAGATGCAGGAACGTCGCGACAGATTTACAATTATGGAAAATTCAACAGTGGGTCACTGCGAAGTTGATGTTAAGATCATTCGTAAAAATCTGGATTCCCAGGAAAATGACGATGATTCTATTGAGGAGAGTGAGAAATTCGAGATCGGATTTATGCCGTCGAGCGTAGAACTCGCGCGTCCTTTAGTCATAAAAAGGCTCCAGGTAGAAAAAAACAGACAACCGAAAAGATGCCCACGAAGAATAATATACTTCTTTGGAAATGATGAGGATTATAGTCGCGGTGACAAGCAACTTTACATGGACATGGTACGATAAAGAAACTGTTTAAAAATATTCACTTTGATAAACAAAAAAGATAACAAACTCTTAATAATTTTCTAATGAAAACAAGTATTAATATATTTAAAACTTGATATAAAGGTATTGAAACTATATATGTATATATATAAATTTCTTATCTTGGAACATAAAAATTTTTTTACAGTAAATTAAATTAATATAACGATCAATAATCCAGCAATTTTTGGATTTAAAATAATACAATAGTTTCTATATTTAATAAGACATAAGTAATAAAAAGTTTCTGCTTACAGAGCCTTATATTCAGTTTGATTAACATAAATTATAAATATCTTTATCGTTATTCTATGATATTGGATTTCAAACAATTATCCAGATATTCATCCTTTTTCAGATTGTAAGACAATTTCTTGATACACCAATAATAAAATTTCATACGTCAAATTTCTAAATTTTATGTAATAAACTCTTCGTTTAACGGCGATATTCTCGTTAAATCATTAATGTTCCAATGCGGTCAGAAAAGTGAATTATCAATGTAATTAAACTCTCTTTAATCAGTAAAACTATACGTAATAAAAGAAGTAAATAAAATTGTGACATTTCTTATATGAAAGAAACTTATATAAGAAACCATGGTGTAAAACACGTTCTTTACATTTTAACATTAGAACAAAACAACAAAACTCACCAGTAACCAAGTTAAATCGTACTAAACTTCAGAATTAAAACTCTAATAATATAACACACGCAATTTCCAAGGATAACTGACAATGAGATGACATTGATATTTATACTTATTATATAAAAAAAGCTATAGTATATGCTGCAAAGCGTTTGCTATTGCTTATGTTGTGCAATTTCATGTATTAGGTTGACGCAAAAATAATGTCTATTTATTACTTTTCTGATTCCATTATTATGACAAACAGTTATTGATTGATCATAAATTGTTAATTGATTAATTCCTGTGCAATCTCTTGAGTGATTTTTAATAGATTCGCTTCAATAATTATCTTCAAAGTCATCGTCAATGACTGCAGACCATCTCTAACCCTTTTCATCTTCAAGACTGTCATCTCTGTTACGAAATTTTTGAAGCCATCAGTATACTGTCCGTTCGTTCGTAGTTTCCTAGCCGAATGTTTCATTAATTCTTCGACCCATTTTTGGTATTTTAAAACTTAGTTTGAGTTTATATTCAAAATATTCGGAATCGCTTCTCTTTTATACTTAATGATAATGATAATTGGTTGAAACGAAGTTAACATTATATTAAAAACAAAATTATACTAGCACATTTAACAAAGCGGAATCTGCGCTTTAAAATGATACAACATGACCCGATCGAATTCTTATTATAGAATAAAGCCTCCAAAGTTTAAAGTATTAAAAATTGACATTATTTTTACATCAACATAATAATATATCAAAATAAGATCCATCTAAAAATTCTATATCTTTTTTACAAGTTAGCCTCATTTTCTTATATAAATCATCACTTTAATTAATCTTTTATTGTAATTATTATATATTCAATGTCTAATATTTTCACCCTTTCCTAATTAAAAGTGTGATTTGTCTCCAGAATATGTTGTGTAATGACAGAATGGTTTGATGGATCTAATATAAATGGATCAAAATTAAAAAACATTTCAGAAAAAGAGTAAGTTTTTACACAATAAATTTTATATGATAAAAAATTCGATATCTTTATGAAAAATTATCGTACACATTTTTTTTGAAAAATGTTTAAAGCTTAGGATGCCTATTTTCAAATATTTTCGTATTAAATTTTGTTTGTTGATGTTTCATTAAACTGTAAGGCCATAATTCTACATTGTGCTTTTTAATTGTTTCCTGTTTCTTGCTGTTTGTCTCTGTTTGTCTCTTGTCTTCTTGATCAAAAAGGCAAGAGACAAATAGAGACAAACAGCAAGAAACAGGAAACAAAAAGCACATTGTAGAATTAGCCTAATGCCTTAAATTAAAACAAAAATATTGCAAAGATATCATTTTTTATTTTTATATATTATAACTTAGCTCAGAAACAGAATATCGTATACAAAAGATTCAAATGTACATTTAAAGCACTATCTTTACGCTTTAAAGTTTAAAATGCGTGGTCGAAAATCCGTGAGATTTTAATTTTTCGTAAAATGTAAGAAAATTATGAGTGCCTAATACTTTTGCACATGGCTGTATTATATCAAATTTCGTAATATAACCAGTAGCGGACACTTTGTATATACTGTAACTTTCCTTATATAAGTGTCCTTATATAAGAGGAATATCAGTGTCATCTCAGTTATCCTTGGGAATCGTCTGTTATTAGAGCTCTGTGCTCTGTTTCATTATCAAAATATGTTAAAATATAAAAAACGGGTTATACCATGGATTTAAGATTCTTTCATAAAAATGTTCCAATTTATTAATATTTTTATATAATTTTACTGATTAGTTTGATTACATTGATATATAATTCATTTTTTTAACCATATTGGAACACTAATTATTTAATCTCGCCGTTAAACAAAAAGTTTGTTATATATAAAAAAATTTAGAAATGTAACGTATAAAATTTCACTATTATATATATAATATAAACATGGTGTATCAAAAAACTCACAATATGAAAGAGGATGAATATCAATTGAACGCTAATATTGTGGAATAACAATAAAGGTTTATAATTTATTCTCAAACTGAGGAATGTCTTAAATATCGAAACAATTGTATTACTATATATCCAAAAGATGCTCGATTATTATTGTCATATTAATTTGATTTGCTGTGCAAACAATTGTTTTACACACAATTGCTGGCTTAAACAATATTTTTAAATCAAAATCTGTCTTTTTCTTTTCTTTCAGACTACTTCTATCAGTCATATCACGATCTCAAAAAATCAATTTGTATCCTACACAATATCGGAGGGTATAATGAAAACAGCAAATAAATCACGAATTATGTATCCTTATCAAAAAATAAGCTTAAAGTTGAAGCGAATAGATCTCATTGAAAGTTCGAAAATTTCATTGCCAGAGATCCAAAATCCAGCCTCGACAAGTCTATTTGCTTTTTTAAATTTGCAAACTGTTTCGAAAGACGAATAATTTGAAATATTGTTGTGTTGACGAAAAGCTAAGAAACTGTTTCACAGATTTATGTACAAAAATCAATTATAAAAATAATATTCTATAATCTATTATTAAATATTTCATTTCGTAGAACTTTTGTTTGTAAAATTTAACATTATTTAATTAAAAATACCAAAAAAAAACACACACATATACATATATATATATAATCTAAAATAAAATAATATAATTTTATTTATAGTACATAAGTTGTTAAACGCAATTGTAATAAAAAATTAGAATTGTTTAAGGTGAGAATAATGCAGCTACTAAAATTGACATTAATTCTTTGAATATCTTCTTGCTAAGTGTTCGCGCTGTATTGTCAGTGATTGTTCTCGCTACAATTCACATTCAAAGTGGACTAATTTGACTTCGTTTAAAGCTCGTGTGTAAAGATACTTCTGCAGCTTTTAACACAAATCTGTTTAAGAAATATTTACTGCTATAAAATATAATGCACTTTCAATGGATATGGTTATACTTACTTTTTGCCTAACAAAATATATTTGTCGTTACAATAAAAAATGATATAATATTACCTTACAATTATAATTACAAGATTAAAGTAAGAAAAACGCCTAATTTAATTTAAAGAATAAAATAAACATCTTCGAAATTAGTTTAAAATCTATTTGACACAATGTCATAAATAAACGCATTAGAATGAAATAAAAATTTTTCATTTCCACAGAATTAATTACAGTAATAATATTAACTTTATGTATAAAAAGTTTGGAGTTAATACGGTCTGTATGTTATATTATTTATATTATTATCTCATTATTTATGATCATATATGTATATGAACGTGCATACGTCATATGCGGTCATAATATACGGCATCCTGGGGTTCACTATGGACGCAAGCGCTGTTGAATATTATGCTGTTAAATTGTGAGTACGTTCTGATATAAAGGAGCGTACGAGTGTAAGAGGAGTAGTATCAACGTACGTGTAGAGTTGTAGGGTGTAGCAAGGCGCATTGTCGCGAGATGTACACCAGCGTGATCCCGTACTTCCTAGGTCGGTAAGCCATTAACAAGTATAACTACTTGAATCCACGTGCCTACCATTCAATGTTGCATTTGTGTTTATCTAAAGTTCTAAAAAAAAAAATAAAACTAAATAAAAATAACTTATCAAGGAAATTAAAATATAATTACATATCTAGATATTTATCGGCCACTAATTTGCTTTAAAGCTGTATGTTTTTTTAATATATGTATACAAACTTAATTTAAGCCTATACATCAATTTTTGAATAGTTTTGTTGAGAGAAGTTTAAAAAAAAATTCTTAAAATTTGGTTCAAATTCTGGATGCAAAAAGATTAGAAAAAAAAGAAAAAGAGTATATTATATATACATAATAATTAATGCAATAATATTGTATTATTAATATTAAGAAGTCCATATTTTATTATTATTGCTTAATTATTCATTATTAACATAATTAATGATTTCCCTCAGATAGCACAGAATATTTATATAATAAATATTTATAAATATTTATTATTATTCATTTTTTGAAATATTATATAAATATTTTAACAATTTTCTTGATCTTGATTAAAGATTTTAATAAGGCTTGTATAAATATTTTATACATATTTTATATATGCTTTATTCGAAAAAAGAAAACGTTATTAAAATATAAACTAAATGTTTTATATAATTATTTATGATAATCATAGATAAAGATATTTTTAGTAAATATTTTTTACTTAGATTATATGTCTTATTAAGCATTTTCATAGCATTTACTGTAATATATTAGATAGTAAACTTAGTTTCCGTGGATTTTTGCTTAAAAAAACACATTTATCTCGATATCAAAAGTAAAATATACATGAATCAAAGTATTTGCCCTCGCTATAAGTTATATATTTTTCCCATCTTTCGGGCAATAAGTGGATTCCGCAACGATAGAACAATTGATCTTTTGAAATAATCCATTTGTTGATCCATTTTCGCACATCCTCGTAATTTCTGAAGAGTGTATCCACCGAGCCGTGCTGCATCGATCGGAACAAGTAATAATAGTCTGAAGGAGCTAAGTCTGGTGAATACGCTGGGTGCGGGAGAACTTCCCACTCGAGCTGCATCAGTGTTTCCTTGTCAGCTTTTGCAACGTGTGGTCGAGCGTTGTCGTGCAAAAGCATAATTTAGCGTCGATTGCTGGCTACTGCCGCTGGCCTTTCTTCAAACAATGCTTCATTCAGACAGTTCAATTGTAATTGATATCAATCTTCCGTTTCTGATACTTTCGTTCGGTTTGAGTAGTTCATAGTCAGTGTTCGATCTTATCTGGATAAAATTATCTAGATGATCATCTAGATGAAATTTTGATGCCATCTCATCTTTATCTAGATAATAAAAATATTAATTATCTTTATCTGCATTTTAGATGAAAAAAAGTATCATCTTTATCTAGAATAATGTTTAGATACTTTGGTTCATATTTTACATTGCTAAAAATGTGAAAATATTATAATTTTTTCTTCTATGCAGTTAATGTTTACAGAAAAATTTTCAGCCTCAGGAAGAGAGTGAGTGCATCTAATATAGCATATATAATCATTCACATTGCTCTCAAATGATCTTTATTTATTCCTGCACTAGGACACTTAATTCTGATTGATTAACCCAGAGCTGCCCAAAGTCGGTGTTTTTTTTGCTCGTCTTCATTTTATATTTTAGTTTCAATTAACTAATTGCTATTTGTTACATATATATTTAATTCGAAGAAAATATATACAATAATTACATTTCGTTCAGTACTTAATTACCTTCCACATGTACGCTTGAAATGATTATATTGAAACTATGGATTAAAACTTAAAAACTCGATTTAAAAAAAAGTGCTCACTCTTCGATTTTAATATTTATTGCAAAATGGTCCTGAAATGTTCCAAAACCAATTCCAGAAGGAAAATCAGAGGTGCAGGAAAGTCAGGGTTGAATTCAATCGAGGACCACCGTGATTTTTTAATTATTTTGAGAAAAAACTGATTCTTAATTTATAAATAGTCTTAAAAATAAAAAATTATCTGGAATTTTTTAGATGAATTGTCAGATAAATTTATCTATATTATCTAGATTAATTTAAATGTAATCATCTTTATCTTATCTAAGATAAATTTCCAAATTTTCATCTTATCTTTATCTAGCTAATTTTAAAATCATCTATGCACAACACTGTTCATAGTAAACGACGCCTTGCATGTCCCACAAATGCAGAGCATTGATTTGTGACCATGGATATTTCGCTTTGGTGTAGATGTTGATGGTTGGCCGGGATCCACCCATGACTTTTGCGTTTGGGATTGTTAAAATGTATCCACTTTTCATCGCCAGTCACAATGCGCCACAAAAAACTTTCTTTCTTTTCTGTCTGGCGAGCAGAGAAATAGAGATGTTTAAAGCAATTCGCAATGGCAATTCGGTTAAGTCGTGTGGTACCCATTTTTCTTCCTTTTGAATCTTTCCCATTGTATGTAGACGTTTGGAAACAGCCATCGGAGTAACGTTTGATGTTGCAGACAATTGTTTGAGCTAAGTTTTCGTCTTCAAACTTTTTCGGTTAATCTGAGCATTGTTTATCATTTACATTATAACCATCACTTTTAAATCGCTGAAATCATTTTTGGCATATTCTTTACGATGGAGCATAATTACCATAAGCTTTGACAATAAGCGATTTATGAACTGCAGCTGCAGTTTTTTTTCAAATCAAAGCAATGAAGCGACACATGTCGAAAAAACAACTAGTCACGTTCCATGTTTAATAAAACAAAAAGCACTGTTCGAATGTCTAACCTTTAAAATGCAGCCAGTTTCAGATGTCAAAGTAAATTACACCTACAACTAGCATCAGCTAAATTTGAATCGGAAACTACCATAAGTTTAGCATTTAATATATAATAAATGTTTTATAATTCTTACAATAAATATTTATGATCTGTGTAATCTAAGACCACAAAATATTTACAAAGTAAATTAAAAATAAATCTTACAAATATTTTATAAATATTCTATAAATATTGTGTGCTGTCTTGATTAAAAAGTTGCATGTACAAAAATATATTTTTTTAGTAATAAACGACAGTTATTAATATTTAATTCAATTAAATTTTTCATCGTTTACTCAGCGGCCTACATAATCGTCAACGATACGTCGGAATGGACGTTCGGGCCGGAATACTCGTATGATTTCAACATGACTTATATAATAAGACCAGATCGCCACGACCCTCATGTCCATCAGATACAATTAATATCTACAGTAAAATGTCGTCCTAAACTAGCAATAGACACTTTATTCTGTCATTTGTATAATATTACGGAATCGGAAGTATTCGAGAATGAACACATGACGCGGGAAGCAAAAACGGAAGAAATATTTGAGATTAAATTTAACGAACACGGCGTGGAAGGCCTGTTGATCGAGCCACCATCTCGTATGGAAATCGTGAACGTTCTTCGAAAGATTGCCACTCAGTTTAACGTGATTATCGATCGGCAAAAAATTGGCATGCCGCAATATATGGCCAGAGAGAACTCGACAATGGGCGATTGCGCGGCCACGTACAAGATCATGCGTGAAGAATCTGATATTGACACGTTCAAGAAAACAGGTACCAATTTTGAGCTCAAGATATTACCATTGGACGATGCGAAACCTGGGACAACTCTCTTGATCGAGAAATCTCGAATGGGATGTATTAATCCACCGCGATATGTCGATTTTTCAAGAGGACTATTAGAAATGGTATGTATCTATATGTATACATATTATTAATATATAAAATATGCAGCGATACGAACCACTCTCAGATAATCTTGACATATGTTGTGAAGATCATCACTCTGATTACTCTGAGTAATCCTTGAACAAATGTTAGCTGTCATTCGATTGTCATCATTCGTTAAAAATTATTGACCAAATATTATATAATTTTTTGACACCCTATATAAAAAGTTAGAGGGAAGATGGGGTGGATCTGGCTTTGCGTGAAAAGTTTACCATACAAAAAATATGTTGTTGAAATGATAAAATTTGTTTGTCAATGTATGACCAACATTTTATTTTGTTGAGAATTTCAAATAATTTTGTTAACTTGAATTTTGTTATTGTACATTTTGTTGTCGTAATAAACTTGCGATAATAAACCTGCTTCGCGCGTGCATATAATTTAAATTTTGTTGCCATAATAAAATTCATTTGTCAGGATTATACAATAAAATCCAAAAAGTATTTTATACTGTGAACAAAACAAAAGTAACGAATTTTGTTATGATAACGATAGTTTATATTAAAAGAATATAATTTATTAAATATATTAATAAAACGTTTTTGTTTAAAGTTATTAGGACACCTTGTGTGTGTGGGTGTGTGTGTGTGTGTGTGTATAACAGAAATGAGACATTATTTCTTAAACTTTTTAATTAATAACTTTTTAATGAATAACAAGCGATGGCTAAAATCTATTAAAGATTAGTCAAGGTGATGACTTTGACAAAATATGTCAAGATCACCGTCATCGTAGGGTGATCCGTATCCCTGCATAATTAATAATTTTTGGCTTATACTTCTTTGCAGAGGAAATTTATCAGCAAAATACAGGTTAATTCAAACAAATTCGAAACTTCCACTGAATTCGATGGAATAGTAAGATTTCCGACTGAAAGCGAAATTGAAGCGTTATCGTTTACAGAAATAATGCAGATTAATCTAAATAGTATTGAACCTGCGCAAAATGAACTTCCGTCTCTGTCCTACGCCGAACTGATCGATTTAAATTTTAACAATGATATACCAAGCAATTATATAAATTAAAGCGACAATATATATTTAGATATTATCTCTGAAATATATATCTATATGTTACACATTGAAGGCAAGCTATACAATTTTCTGGTATTAAATATCTAATCAAATTAAATCTATCAAACTGTAAACAGAATCAAATAAACAGCATCTTGTATATAAAATAAAATTTTTCTTTTCGTCTCTGTCGATCCCTTATTAACTCTTATTGTCCACACGCGTTATCTTGTTTTCAATTCAAAAGACAAAAATTCGTATTTTTGGAAAATGTCCGCGGTTAAATAATTAAATCCCGGGACATTATTCAAACCCTAATAATAGATATTTCGCTGGATTACGGCAAGTGTACCTTACTAACAGTTTTAGCAAAGTCGTGAGTTATCATCGAACGCCCTGCAGGATTGGATGTAATCCAAAAGTGCGGCCTTTTTCAATGGATCGTAGACAATGCAATCGAGAGATTGAAACTAATACGAGTAGTGCGGTGGAAGAGACAAAACAATTATATCGTTGGATTTGCAAAAATCTAGTCCCTTGATTGATAAGTGGAATTCGTGATTGTCTAACACAAACACAATAGGGTATAGGCGACGGAGGTATGAACGTGGGATTAGAAAAACACACCAAAAATTCGAAAATATGTTCCACGTGATAGAGGATTTTTCGACTCAGTTTAGTCCGCTCTATCTACACAAAAGCGATTGGAAGAAACTCTCGATACACCCTGTATATATAATAGGTTTGAGATAACAAAAATCGCATAACTTTTCCTCTAATCCAATAAAATTCGTCCATTACTTTTTTCAATAGCAAGAAAACATTGTTGATATTGGTTCGATTGAAATTAGTGGTACGCGCTAAACTAGTTTTGCTTCCGGTTTTCGTATAGCCAAGTTCTAATGCCGTTTCAGAAAGCCACTAAACACCGATTAACCTAATCGATCGATTATTGCATTGAAACCAATCGCATTTGCATCAGCAGTCTTGACCAATTATGATTGACACTTGATCGACTGATTTGGTTAATCAGAGTTGGTGATCGGCCCTTAACCAATATTCACTAGCCATACGTTGGTAAAACAATATAGTATACATGAGATGCCATTTACAATATAAATTGGGAACTCATAAAATGTCTTTTTGTCAATCAAAATTTAAATGCCAGCTTAGCCTCGGTCTTCCCTATATTTTCTGAAAAAATCAAGCTTTCAATATTTTCAGAGACAGATTACTGAATAATTCATCCGAGAAAGTATAAACTATCATGTAATTTCGTTATGGATATGTCATGAAAAGATAATACTTCCTGCAACGAATTTTGGATACACTTTCGTATAAAAATTAGAACTTAAGTAATACACAAAATTTTAATTGTAACGCTCAAAAGTTTAGACTAGGAAATATGCAATTAGCAAATCTGTTAGAGGTCAAAAGCAAGTGGATTACATTTCCACGAAGTGTTCTAATATAATTGGCGCTGATGCGCCGGGTGAATTAAAATGAATTACATAATAAGAATGTCCTTAACGATATAAAGACAGTATAAAAGCGCTTTCAAGATTAAGAGTGGTGTCAAACCACGATTTACATATACGGCGATATGATCGTTGCAACATTTATACCATTCTTTTTAGGTAAGTCAACTGTTCATAAATTGGCATATCACATTTTAACTTATACATTTATTTATAAATTATATTCTTTCCCTTTCATGAAATTTAATTTTTAGTACAAGATGATTTTCTGAACCTTTGCTACACATGATGAATCGTTTGTGTCCCGAATTAATTTTCATTCATTTTATACAATGTAAAAATTATCAAGCTCACAAAGAACTCAAAAAATCTAGTAACTTTTCGAAAGTAGAGAGATTTCAAATTCTAAAACCCTTTGTTTAAATTTAAATTTCGTTCATTTTTTACGAAAATGTATATACAATTTTTAACTAGAAAATTGAAACGAGTTTTCCGAAAACACACACAAAACCTAATATATTATTACAAAAGACAATATGAAATTTATTGTATTTGTATTCCTGTGTTGTGCAAATTTGTGAAAAATTCTTTTTTTTAGTCGTTAATTCGTTATTGTGGGAGATTGGTGTTTCAGAGACTTAGCAATTCTTGGTTGGGGCATGAAAGCAAATTTTAGCGTAAAGTGCAAAAGGCATTCCATTCGTAATGTTTCCATATATGTGGCAATTCCTTGTTAGACAAGAAATGTATATAATCAGCGCATGTATATAATCATCGTGTGTTATATTTTAATTTTAAAATTTTTGACTGCGATTCAATCATCAATTAGATATATGTAGATAAATTATTGTACACTAATAAGGACTCTAATCGAGAGTTGAAACGTTTGTCGTTACTGTCTTTATAATAAAAAATTTACTCACACATCAACTTGTAGTAACTTTTATAGGCTATATTTATTTCTATTTAATACAAAAAAATTATTAAGTGTTTCTCACATACAACATACTCCAGAAAACATATTTACAAAGTTGTATATTTAAAAAAAATAGGATAAAAAGATAGAGACCATCATTTAGTTAATGTTTTTAGTTAAAAAAAAAATGCGCAGGACACAAATGATCTAATCGTGTGTATAAAAGGTTAAAAAAGAATTTTTTAATAGTATATTTTTTTTTAAAATCGATAATAAATATGTTATAAATATGTAATGAAATATAAAACCGCGATAAATAATAAGTAAGATTAATAGCCTAGCAATAAGAATGATATTGTTTTACAAAAATTGCTTCATAAAAATTTTAATATTCTTTAGCCGTGCAACTTCCTATCGAGGATGGTGCGTGGCCGTATGGACCCGAGTACATCTTCACTGTTCACATGAATGTGACGGGGATACCACAGTGTCCTCGTCCAGCATGCGGTAATCCGTCCGGTTATCGTATCACCTCTCGGTTGCATTGCATCCCGAAGACGAATGATACTCTGAGCTGCAGCTTTAGGTATGTCGACGGCTTTGATTTTGGTATGATCGGTGAGGAAGACAATGTCGTGAACCGACGCAGAAATATCACTGATGCGCCTATCGAGCTATTTTTCGACGAGAAAGGCATCGAGAATATCATCACAAGCCAGCTGACGCGTATCTATGACCTCAACATCTTAAAGATGGTGGCCGAGCAGCTGCATCCTGGCAACAATTTTAATAATATCGGGGATGGCACATTTGAGGATGAAACTACATCCACCATAGGCAGATGCAACGTCACCTTCGATGTGTATCATCATTCTGGGGCTGAAAATGCGAATAAGACACGATTTCGATTAAAACTATTACCGCCGAAATTGCGTATGACCTCCACAGAGACTCTTGTCATCGATAAACAGACGAATCTTAATAATTGTAGCTGCTACGCAGACAGTTACTTTCGCAGATATGGTGATACGGTTGTTTATCAACGCTTGCAAGCGGATTTAGTAAGTTATCTACTCGACGATAATATACATAATTGTGAATAGTTTGCTTATGTTTTTAATGATCGCTTTTAACAAATTCAATTTGTTTTCAACATTTTGTATCAATTTTTGGCTTCGTGTTCGAAAAGAAGCGTAAGATCAGAAATTATTCTTAATTTATTATATTTGTCATTTTTTAGGACGTTATGATTAGTCATATGGAAATCAGTGAAACGAGTTTTAGTTCGTCTACAACAAGGAAGGGTACATCGGTTTCAAACCACAAGACATACAATATAATTGAAATTACAAAAATAATCTTGGAAGACATTCAGCCTGCCACGAGAGACCCGCCCGCGATCGTGAAACCGGGCGAGACCAAGATTCTTGCTAATCATGACATAAGTAGTATTTCTACTTTTTAATAATAATGATTAAAAATGCTAATGTTATGAAAACAATTATACAAAATAATACATAAAATTTACTACACGCGTATATATTATATGCATAATAAAAAAGTAAAAGCTTATTATGGAAATGTATATATATGTACATAGTGATAAAATAAACAGAAAATAATTTAATTTAATCAACCGTATTTTTTAAATTATTTCTTCAAAAGTTCAATTACATATTATTATTATTAATATTAACAGCAATGTAATAAAACTACTAAATAGTAAATGCACATAGTAAATTTTTTTATTTATATTACGCATACATTAAATTATAACTAGAATGATGGACGCATGTTCACGTACACACACAATATGGAATGTGCGTGTATGTGTGTGTATACGCGCATATGTGTTATGTATGAAAAATGTATACGTATACAATAATCATCATAAATTGAGAATTATTCAATGATTGCGATACTTAATTCTAATTAGTCAAATTGCAAATGGCCCTTGAGAATTTTTGAATCGCATGATCGCACAGAGCTAATGCAAACGTAATTTTGTTTTAATTTAAGTTACATTATAAGTTTTACTTTGGAGCTTTAACTCAATTTTTTTCCATATTTATATGAATGTGTAGTAATAATCCATACGTCCACATGTATTTACTTCGCTCTTGAAATGATAATGCACCTTGACATTAATAAATTTTAATACTTTCAGATAATGAATTTAATAGTCACAAAAATACCAATTTGGAGAATAGAAATAATTTATGCAAATCACGATAACATGCATTGCACTTAATTCATTGTAAATAATTTTTCACATCTTCTAACGTAATTATACACTTGATATCCGTTATAATTAATAGTTGATTCGTCATAATCTAAGTCAACTACACAATTGTAAATGCAAGAAGAATACTAAATTTTTAATAAACCTCATTTAATATCCATCCCTTTAAAATTTAGCGCACAAAAATTAATTACACAATACAAATGAGGGAAGGAGTTCATCCAAAAATATTTCTAAAACATCTTATCAATCTGAGCTGAATTATAATGCTTAAATAATATTTCGATATAAATTTATATACATATTCAGTTTTATATGAATTCATACCAAAATATTATTTATAAAAATGTATTTTCATGTTATTTTCAACGTTGAATTGAATGGTGTAAAAATAAATTATTAATATTTTTCCAGCTCTCAATCCAGTTCGAATCTATAAGGCCTTTTCGTTACTTATTGTGTATTCATATTACGGTCTTATTTTACATTGTTTGTTTCTAAAAGAACTTTAATCCATAACGAATCTTGCAATTGAATCTTCATTTGATTAGAAAAGAAGCGCTAATTTTTTTAAAACAATTATTTTCTCAATCTATACATACATATACTTACGCTATGTGTAACAATAACACATTGTAAAGTTACACAAAACCAAAAGAAATTTGTAATTTTAATTGTTTCATTCGCAGATGACAATATATTGTTTTATTATTGTTTTAGATTCATAAGTATGTTACGATTCAAATCGAATTATATTATGAATCTATTGTAAATATTAAATCATCAAAATCAATTTTAGACTTCAATACTTACAATGGCACAATTACAATTACTTTTGTGCGTTAACATGATAACATAATTATTATTCACTGTCGTCCATTCACGAAATACACAATCAGTCATTAACTATACCTTTCGAATATGCATTATGTCGAATATATGAATAGAAGTTATTGCCACGCTAGTGAGAGAGCAGATTTCATGAGAAAAGTATCGAAAGGCCTTCTTCTTCCTATTACAGGAATTAATTCTTGTTTAAAGCTGGACAAGGTGTATAAAAAGTCATTCTCGATGTTCTCGTATAATACGCATAGAAAGAAATATAAAGTGTATAGTTTGTACAGTCATTGTAAATTACGTTGGATACAAAATTCGTTCATATAATATTAATGTGCAAGAAAAACAGTCAATCAAAAAGTTTTAGACCGTTATGACATATAACCCTCTGATTGAATACTGTGTGTCACCGAGAGTGTATAAAACAATCATTTAAATAGATCACAAATCTCTTACAACTAGATTATCAGATACGTATCTGTGTATTTCGTGTTAAGTATATATTCTATGACTGTACTGTGTAAACTGAGTGTTAAATTATAATATGTAGCACGTATTTTCAAAATAAAATGATTTATCTACATAAAGTGTATACACAGGATGGTACAAAACTTCAATTTCTTTGAAGAGAAAATTCCCGCAAAAATTATTATTTTGCAAAAAATAATAATTTTAAGGGGATCAATGATCTTGTTAACCGAAAAAAATGACCGAAAATTAAAATTTTTCTAAAGAAATCTATTAGGATCTTAAGTTGTGACCAATGTTTGCTTCGACTAGGATAAGAGAATTTCAACATATCAATATTACGATTATTCATAGTTTCTGATAACAGTTCTTATTCTCTGTTGAAATTTTTATTCTCTGTTCCAGTTCTTATTCTTTGTTCCTATTTCTTGATTGTGCGCAATGCGCAGCCCCTTATTTTAAAATGGCCATATTGGTCACAACTTTTAAAATTGATATCGGAATACCCTGTACATTCTGAATCTTTGAGCATGCGCTTTGAATATTTTTCAATGGTTTCTAGCATATTTTCTATACTTGTTTCACTTGAGTACTCGATGTAAATTCGATTTTTACAAACCTGATGTATATGTATAATGTGAAATGATATGATTGCATAAACAATGAAGAAGGAGAATTCCACTTTGCACAGTAAGATACGATAAGCCGCACGTAGTAGAAAAGTGTATAAAATAAATAGTGCCGATTCAAGCGACTTACTCATAATCTATACTCTTCTTATTTTATAAGTAAATACATTTTCTGGCACGAAAAGTATCAGTACTCGATACCGTAAATCTTGAATACTTAGATCAAAATTATTATCGCCGTTTTATAGCCTACTTAAAAATTATTTTAAATTTCGAAATCTTATATCGCATTTAATTGACTATTAATGGACATATTCGTATGCTTTAATCAAAAAATATCCAGACTTTATAGTAATAATATAATTTCTTATACCAAACATGATCTTAACAGTTCTTGTTATGTACTTCGTTCTTTTAACAAACAAACAGAGATCAAATAATACCTCGTCAGGATTCCGAAGGAGTTCTCCTTCTCATTTCATGATTTTTTCCTAGCTGTAGTAATCCCTAATATTCTCTTCAAAAACAAGTTAACTTAATCTACGTATGTACAAATATTACGCTCATGGAAAAAGCGTGATGTGGCGCGATCCGATCAAAAGTTCTTGTATACAAAAGGTAAACGGCACGTGTTAGGCGGAACAACGCGATGATGGACTGATGCCGACATTATTGGCCGTTATTTATGTTGTTCTGTTGATTTTTCACAGAATCCATATTCGGCATGTAGTCCATCGCCATCAGACAGGCAAATACCGTCATCACCATCTTCGGTTTCACCTCGGTAATGTCTTCCGGTAACGCGTAGACACGTGCACCGCACTTTCGCGCCAAAGATATCGCATACTTCGCATTGTCCAGATTCTCCTGCACAATGAAAAAAAACAACAATTGTTGATTAGTCACACTAACAATGAGGCGTCAAGAAGGATTGATTCATCTAGAACGTTCCACATTTTCGCGTAATCGATTGGCTTTCAGCTTTGAACTATCGTGAGTAATATAAGCGGAAAATTTCTAATTTATTGAACATAAATTATGGATATAACTAATATCTATGAGCATAAAAACAAATTTTTGAAGACTAAAGGAAACGATTTGTAAGTATAAATGATTTGAATTGATTGCTGGATAATTGATAGAAATAAGTGTTTTTCTACTAATATATATTGTATGTAATGAGCGTTTGACTTGCTGAGAACTTTATATAATTAAAAATTATTTTTATCGATCAAAACGAAAATCTAAGATCTTGGATTTATTAGATTTCACCAATATTGTATGTTATAAAAGATTAAAAATCTGCCAATGTTTTTAATAGCTTCTAGATGCTTTATGAAGTTTTTGAAATTTTATTTCCTCCTTTCATACTATGAGCAGTACCTCCTTTAAAATTACAAAAAAATCGACAATGTTCAATTCAAATTTATCAAAATTATTTTTGTGCAATTCAAAGTCTTGCAAGATTTAATTAGCTTGCATTATGAATTGAGGCCGGTAAAGTTCAATATTAATAATATACGCTGACGTAAGACAAAGGTAAGCTTAACATAAGCGTGGTAGGATCAATCACTTCTATAGAAATAATTATTATTACGATACAAATCAAATTAACCTTGACATTAACTCAGAATACGAGCTCTAAAAATATGAAGAAGGAAAAAGCGGAATTCTTACATGTTCAGTACCACCCTCCTTAATGAGATTGTAGTTAACCGAGCCCGGCTTGATGGCTTCGATGAGATCGAGAACGACTTTGCCATCCGCTATTGAGTAATCCTGAAATCCCTTGATACTGCTTTTTCCAGCCGCTTGGAGTTTAGAATTCACCCATTTAATAATTTCTTTCTCTACAGCATTTCCTTGGGTTCCAGCCAAAGATGTCAGAATTGACAATGTGTACGATCTCATCAATTGCCATATCAGGGCCAACGTCAAGGTCGCATTTCCATCGTTGATATCCTGTCCGGCGATGCCCACAAGCGAGAAGTTCATCTGCTTACCTAACTCGACAGCGTAATTGCAGTTTTCTAATGTTTCCATAAACTTCCGAAGTTTTGTGAATTTCTTGTGCACTTTATTCCAATTCACAGTGCCTGGCTTGATGATATCATACAACTGAAAAATTACCAGACCATCAGCGAGATCTGAGTAGAGCCAGTTGACATGTGGCGATACGCCCATTGAGTTCATCCAGTTTCTATAGGTTTTTTCTTCTCGCGTCTCCTCTAAAGATTCTAAACCTTCGATGTTGCTTTTTGGCTTATCTAATCCAGGGTAATTGTTAAACATATTGGCGACGAAAGCTAAATTGAGCTTATAAATACCATTCACAACATCGCTAGGCGTCACAAAACTACGACAACCCAATTTTGCAGCTTGTTGAAGCATAATCTCCGCCCTAGACATGTGATTCGGTTCCATCAAGGCTTCTAAGGTAACTCCAGCCGAGTTGGGTGCAATTTGTTTGATGAGATAAGTATAAATCTCAGAATCCGTAATGTCAGATTGGAAGTTGTTGCATCGCCTGGCGATGCCAGCATTCTCCAAGTGATGGTTCACCCATCTGAGAAGAATGGCCTCTGGAGATAACTTCAACAAATCTTCAATTCGTTCACCTTCCTGCAGGAGAGTAGCTAAACCAGGGCAGTTCTCGAGAGTAATCTGGTTAAATAAGCCGATCCGGATGATCTGCCAAAGCAAACCTAACACCAAATGGGGCGAACCTTTGGTGAGATCATGGGCATCGATGTTTATAATGTTGCAGCCAATAGCTTGTGCTGAAGACAGTGCTAGCGTCAAGTTTTCATGTTTCTTGTATAATGTCAGATTTTTCTTGTTGATTGTGCGCTCGTCAATGGTATCCGGGCAAGAATGATTAATTATTTTACTGAAAAATAGATGCAAAATTAATTTTTAATAAGTTAATCAATTTTAGAGTCACTTATCAATCGTAAAATAAATTGATAGAATTTCAATATTATTATATTTAAAAATTAATATCGAAATTTATGGATGCTTGTTAGTTCCAGATATACTTTTTATTGCTTAATAACATTATTTATCAATTTAAATATTAAAAAAAAATACATATATTCCAATAAAATTTTAAAATAAAAAATAAATTTAAAATAAAAATAAACAAAAAGAGATAACAGAAGACTGGATAAGACTGGATAATAATACATTGTACACACCAGAGTAATATGCCATCCTTGACCTTGTCATAGAGTGTTTTTCCTTCGGGATCGATAGGCAGCAGGTGCTTTAAGTCGGGATCGTGCGACAGATTAGTGTTTATCCAATCGCTGAATGCCAGTTGTTCCTCAAGTCTGACAGAATGCGTGGTTCCTTCGCTGGACGCCTCGGAAATTCCACCCAAAGTTTCAAGATTCTCCTTTTTCGACACGACTTGCTTGAACGTGGAGCCAAGTTCGTTGGCTTTGAGCTCTTTGCAGAGCTTTTCGAACTCCTCGAAGGAGAGCCGACCTTTATGCTCTAACCGCTGCTTATCATCGTATTCCTCGATCATCTGACGTACTTTGTAGCCCGGCATTTTGAAGCCGCAAACATCCAAAGCATTTCGCAACTCGGTAACGTTAATGAAACCATCTCCATTCGCATCAATCTATCCGAAAAAGGAAATCATTAGTCTTTTCATCGTACTTTTTTTTGTACAGTCAATAAAAGTTTTTTTATTTAAAATTCGATAAAATTATATTATGAAAGAGATTTAAAAACCATACAAAATATTTATCCTTCTTTTTTAATTTAATTAAAATTTCTTAAAATTTAATTAAGAAGTTTTCTTTGCGTTGAAATCCATTGCATTGATATCAGTGTGATTTACAAGAGAAACAAAACTTTTTCTTTTATCTTCATTTATAATAATTTTTCGTAAAGCTACTGCTAAATGATAATAATGTTAGATAATGTCTGATAAAATCAAACTTACAGTAATATCACTCTTGATAACATTGTGCAATATATGACAGTAGTTTTTCTATAATGCGATTTCCGTCACGCAGAAAGATATATATTTATTACAAAAGAGAAAAGAGAGGATAATTGTGTACATAATAAAATATAATTAATTTAATAATTAAGATTGAACGTAACAAATATCAACAAATTTCATAAAACATCGCGAATAAGAGATAATTATAATAAAATGGATGTGAACATTTACCGATTTCAGAGAGTTTTTTAATGTATTGTAGTAGATATACACATCACACTCATTAATTTTCTTTTACAAGAAGTAACAAAGGAAATGTAAATTTTATATAATTTGTGTAATAATTTAGCAATTATACTCAAGTAATTAACAAGCGAGCACATTTATTCTTTTTTGATGTTTTGTTGTTTAAATTAATTTAAATGTAATTATGATGAATAATACAAAATAAACAATTTGCAAGATTATTTTAATTACTTTTCGCATAATTATACGTCTGCCGTTAAAATCCCATAAGAAATGGATTACACAAGAAATGCATCTACGCAATTCTCGCAAAGTCACAAGGCTTATCGCAAAAGTAATTCAGGTCATGAAAAATTCTGCTAGAAAATCCGCAAACATATCTATGCATCATTCCTAGACATCATTTTCACGCGAGAACAATGAGCATACGGTAAAGACATAAATGTAAGCGGTGTATTTCTGAGAAGATGATGGACTTGCATTGGAATTAGTCGACAGTTCTTTATGGGAAATGCCCCCGAAAAGTATATGTACCGTTAACTAATTTATATTTCATATTCTTCGTAAAATATATAGAAACTCTAAGTCTTTGATGTCGCTTTTTTTCAATTACAAGAGCTTAATCTAACAAAAAAAATGTATATTGAATTGGAGAAAAAGTCTTTTTACATATATACGTAAAAGGACCTTTATTTTACAATATCTTCGTTAAAAATAAACGTAATTTAAATTTAAAGAAAGGGTTTTAAAGATAAAAATCTCTATTTTCAAAAAATTACTGTATTTTTTGAGTTTCTGTGAATTTGGTAATTTTTACATATAAAAAACTACGAGATAAAAAAGATAAAAATTTTTTTTCACTTTGTGAGTCTTTTATGTGCCTAAAAAAAATTTGCGAAAATTTTCGACTATCTATTGTAAAAGCTTGAAACTTTCCCTACAAAATCATTTTTTAAAATGTTTCTACGGTTTTTTGTTCCTTCGAGTTATTCGCGAATTAAGTAAAGAAAGAAACACGCACACATTCTAATGTTGATTGCTCATAACTCCATTAAAAATCATCATACCGCAATTAAAAAAACAGATTCTGAAACTTTGCTCTATCAAACGATACAATTGCAACAAAAATCTCGTAATAAATGATGAATTGGGGACGCAATAAATGGAGAAGGATCCTTTTATATATATATATATATGTATATGTAAAAGAACTTTTTCCCAATCCAAATTTAGAAGAAAAAATTATCATTTTTTCTACCCATTTCTATTCAAACGTTTATCACACGAAATTTATTGGAGATGTGTTGAATCTTAGCTACAGAAATTGAAGAAAATAGAGGCTGAGTGCACTCACTAACTTAAATAGCTCCCGAAAATCCTTAAAGTATTCCAGCACGACGTCCAATCTTTTCATGTCACAAATTTCCATGTTGAGAAAAAAAAGGTTTTGTTCCGTAGAAAAAGGATCAAACTGTTACGACAGACTAGAACATACTGAAACTGTCATCGAGGACTTATCAGTTTTATCGATCGCGTAACGAAGTGGAACATAAGTGAAATATCGAATAGAATATCCACAGAAGCATCACTCGGTTATGATAACACAATAACATTAAAAAATGTTATCATGACTTTATCATAATCACAATCAAGCAATTAGAAATAAAATATATCTCATATATCTCAAAATTAAAAACTTTGATTTATTTAATTAAAAAAAAAACGCGAGAGAGTATTGTGTAAATCATTTTATTTTATACAATCATATTTAACTCTCACATTAGTTCTCCTAATTATATTATTTTTAAATCTGTAAGTTCTATTAATTTTTTATTATTTTGTAACAAAATGTGTATCAAAGTGTATTATAATATTTTCTAATAATTAATTTTAATTATTACATAATAAGACAAAATATATATATTATATATATATAAAACAAATATATATATACATATATAAACAAAATTCTCATTTCGTTTAAAATTAAACGTCATTCGCAGTGTTATCTAGATAAAATTATTTAGATAATCATCTAGATGAAGAAATGGCTTTATTTTATCTATATCTACATCATTAAGAATATAGATTATCTTTGTCTTATCTTAGATAAAAAAAAATGTTATCTTTTTCAATTTATCTAGCAGAAGAGTACTATAAGAAATTTCTATGTAAACAATCAACCTCCAGTAGTAGTAGTTATAAGGACTTTCTTTGTGATATAGACAAAAAAATTGGGATTAGTTCGACACCAGTCATTCAAAGCAACATTGAAGTATTTTCATATTTAGAAAATAAATCAAAAGAATTAGATATTCTGATTTATATCCACACATTAAACACATTTTTTTTTAATAATATAACACGTCATTGCTATCATCAGCGCCAGTAGAACGTCTTTTTAGTTGCGGACAACAAATATTAATTCCACGTAGAAACCGTTTATATATCAGATGATATATTTTGTGTCATTTATCTTATCTATATCTAGATAATTTTATAAACATGGAAATGGCATTGTTTATAATGTTTTTAAAGAAAGAGTCCTTTATTTGTTCTATTTTTGTTTTAGATAATTTTAATTATCTAAGCTCAACACTGGGGTCATTTGTTACAACAGATGGCAGGCAAGTTTCTAGAGGCGAGTTTCACGGCTTTTTGATTAAGCATCTGGTAAATTCATCAGCGCATAACTAATACGTTAGTAACATAATCAAATAACCAAATTTTATCGTGTTTCAACATTAATAGTAGAATAAATACCGAGAAATATTTATAATACATACAGTTGCAGCGTTCAAAAAACATTCAACTTCATACGTAATATATTTGATTTAAATTTGTAGAAATTTTGCAGTACTAAATATACTGCAAAAAGTACGAAAAAATATTTAAACATTTTTTTATGGAATAGCGATAATAATTCTAGTGATATTTTATTTTTATAGCAAAAAGCAGATATGTTATCTTATACTTTCATACTTATCAAAGTACGCAAAACTAGGATAAAAAATGGATTAATCATCTATAATATGTAAGGTATATATGTAAATTTTTTATATTTGATACTGTTTTATGTATATATTATATTATATTAATATTTATTCTGTATGGTTTAACAAAGATTCGAATAACAAAGTTAAGAAACGTGACACATTCCTTCTTATGTCGATACAATAGCCATGTTTTTCATTTTCTCATAAAATTATCTTTCACTTCGTCACGGGAGTATGCAGAATGTAAAACGCAAGAAAGGTACTTCTTCAAAGTTTTTCCGTATACATAACGGACGTGCCATCAACCCGCGAGCGAGAACTCGGCGACGGAAAAGGGAGTAAAAGTCCGCTAACTGAACATTTACTCTGTCGTAACATTTCCTCGTGAAAATACATGCTTCCTGCCGTTCTTTTATTTTCCCGACGAGCTACGATCGCATTGTCACGATGCAACAAAATCGTGCAATTTATGGACGCATCGATCGAGAACGCGGGTCTTTCGCGCGTATCATCGTACATACAGTACTTATAGAATACAAAAAACGAATAGCAAATGAAAATCAATTGACCGTGAATGCGCATTTCGTTTGGAGTAATCTTCTTTTTATTTCTCCTCAACTGTATATCAAATCACAATGACGAGAAAAACGATCAAATAAAAAAACGTGCTATTATCAAATCGTTACTATCACAGCGCGATGAGAAAAACGATCAAGTTAAATATACGCTATTATCGAGATAAATTGAGCAAGCAAGAACAAACAATCTCGAACAAACATTTACGGATAAACATAAATGAGCGAGTTAATAGCGAAGAGAACCAATTTGATAAAATGTAATTTGTGTGTGTGTGTGTATGTGTAGAATAATTCAATATGGATTTAAATCATTTTACTAAAATGTTTGACGTGCGATATTTCGTGATAGCACTTCTTTACTTTTTCCGGCAATCCACGCATACTGCTTTCAGGCAAACATGTGTATACATAGTTTCAAGCAGCTGGCACATATACTTAATGTACACCATATCAAAATGCACACCTGCCATCAATGAAGTACCAAAGTGAACAAGTTTTTACTATGTTCATATAACGACGTTATCTCATAATGTATGAGATGACACTTTTCATTTTTCCCAATGAATTAATATACATAATAATCCTATTGGTTGTTTCGAAAAAAATTTATATTATATTTTAATATAAAAGATTAACAGTGCGAAAACATTTGATAATTCGAAAGAAATATTTTATTTATTTGTTAAATATTTTATTTATATATTATAAACGTGTGTTGTGTGTGAGAAAATCCCCTTCTGATAATAATTCTTTCTTTCGTAAAACGTGAGCACCGTGAACCAATTTACATTGAAAAATAACAAAATGTCAATGCACACTTTTTTTCTTTTGCGTGACGGTTTCTGCAACCATTGGTTGCGTTCAGCAGAGAAAATTAATTCGGATAAAGCACGAAAAAATGTCGTTTACTCCATTATTATCGGACGATAGATTACGAGACGTCCTGTAGAACCGAGAGCACACTCCCCCGGGATCGGACTTCTCTCTCTTCTTTCGCTTTTATTCTAGGAACTGGTTTCGCCCAGGGACATAATGTGCATCGCGTTGCACATTATGTCCCTGTCCCGCGTTTATCCGCGGAAATCACGATTAAATTACCGCATGGAAAGAGAAGAAGAATCAGTATAGCGGCGTGTCGGTACGCGCGATACGTTAATAGACAATCACGAGATTAGGGCGAGTGCCTACGTTCATTATGCGAAAACGAGTTATTGGCCTTAATGTGCTGTAATAACAACAATGTATCCTCCTCGACACGTTACTCATATGATGGCTTTATAGCGCGAGATAAGTGATAAAGACGAAATTCTTTAAATATAATATGTATAATGAAGGCCGGTGAAAAGCGGACGTTAATTATTTAATTAGCTGATGCAATTTTCAACGGTTGTTACTTTTTGCCAACATCGTAAAATTTAAGCAATTATAACTTCGTTAAAATTACAGATAGTTCTGATATTTTCTCGAATAGCTTTGATCGGAAATGATGATCTTTATCTTATCTTCCTTATTTTTGTTACACTTAGTGATGATTATCAACAAAATGATTTGAACGTGCAAAGTGTTATTTATTGATAATCGATTTTTTGTAAGAGAGACAGACAACGTCTTATAAAAAATAATATTATTCGTAAGGTGATAACATAATTAGATACGGTAAAATCCATAAATTTGCATGCGTTACTTCCACCTGGACGTGTCTAAAAATGAACTAAACGACCGTGACAAGTAAATGCAATTCTGCGAACGTCTCACAACTGACTATTCGATTTTCTCGCTTCCAAGGCAATCCTATCGCTACGTCATCTCATGATTCCTCCTACGTGTGCACATTGAATTCGAGAGAAAGATTACTACATTATTCAAGATTAATAGATATAGACAATAAGATTGAACCTCCCAAGACTTCCGTTCAAAAATTCAAACTCTATTATAATATTAAATTAATTTTGCATATAAAAGAATAAATTTTTTCCATTTTTTATAACAAAAATAAAAAATTGATATACATTTATTTCGTAATTAAAATAAGAAATACAATGTGTAAAAAATTATTTTTATCAGGCAATCAATATTAACATGCAGTTATTATCATATATTAATATCAATAACAAAATAAAAAAAATACTGGAGGTGACCTAGACACGCCTTGTTGGAATTTGCATGACCATTGCTGACGGAATTCCAAATCATTGTGGTTAGTCATCGGAAGAATATATGACTAAACGATACCTATTGATCAATAACAATACTAATTTGCCTCTTAAGTGGAATACCATGCGACCACTAAAGCCGTTGAAGTAACAGTTATATACTAAATAACGTGTTATCTCGCACACATAAAAGATAACGATTAAATGTCATTCAAATACATACGCTTAAAGGTTGGCTATTAAATTCTTTTTTTTTAACTGTAAGTCGTGAACTCTGATGATTAAAATTAACGAACAATATAAGTTTCTTGATATTACATTTTCCTCAATTTTTATATTTAAATGAAAAGAAAAGTAAAAGAAAGTGTAAAATAAGGTACTTAAATATTGCGTTTATTAATTATAAATTATTCTGTTTTCCGCGTTTGTTAATTAATAACTTCTCTACTACCTCAAATGTCTCTCTTGCATAATTATATTCCTCTTGAGATTATCTGGTTCTGAGAGGCAAGAGATTGTCTCGCTATATAAGTTCGTGACATTGACCATGATCTCAATACCTTTTCGATAACGTCATCGTTGTCGCAAAGGCTACTCACACGGTCGTCATTGTTATAATAAACTTACACTCTAAAAAATGTCGGCGTGTATTTAACATCCATGAGGCATTTATATAATTTTATAAACTGCATGAGTATTAAATTCACACCAGGGGTGTTAAATCCACGCCAACATTTCTTAGTGTCCATGTTGATGTTAAATTAACATGAGTTGGTGTGGATTTAACACCATGGGTGTGTAGGTTTAAAAATCTATGGTGTTAAATCCATACTATATAGGTGTTAATTTAACACCAATACAAGTGAGAATTATATAAACACCGCATGATGTTAGGTTCATCTTTTTAGAGTGTATGAACACTACTCTTATTATAAAATAAAAGTAATAATAAGGCTCAATATGTATAAAACAGTATAAATATAAAGAGGGCAAAGAGCCAAGTAAAATAACGAACAATTTAATTTAAACAATTATACAAACATATAGAAAACAATTCTTATTGTTTCTTCTGACTAAAAACTATTCTTATGTTTATGTATTGTACATATAATTATCATACCTTATTGATAATAAGTTGCCAATGTATCGTGTAAGTATATGTGACGTAATTATATGCTGAAGGTAACGTAAAAAGATATCGATAAAGAAGCTTTAAAGAAACAATGTATAAAATTACTATTGAATCCTGATATATCCTTGCAGCAAAAAAATATATAAAAAGCACATCGGTGACAATTGTTATGTTGGAATAAGTTATCCTCTTTTAAGGACTTTATAATTTTAATTCATGTATGTTATCAAGATATGTTTGTGATCGTCGGGTCGCGAATAATATCTCACTGGATAAATAACTGAATAGGTAATTACACGACGTTGAAGCTTTATCCGCTTGATGGGCGCCATCAGGGAGTAGTAAAAAGTTTATGCAAGGCGCTTTGATGTTAGTTCAAGTGGCGATAATTGAACGGCTGGGAGGGAAACAGTTCAAAGGATATGTTCTCATAGCTTTTGATAGTCTCTCGCATCGATTTACGTAATATGCATTTACCAAGATATTTACGTACGAAACATTTTAAGAGCGATCTCGCACCGCCATAGTACTATATATGTATAACGAGTTTTACGCGCGATTTAGAATTGTTTTGTTCTATTGTCACGCGCGCGCGCGAATAGGCACTTCAATCAAAATACTTGACGTTCTGACTGAAGACAAATTTATTATAATAATAAAAATATCAAGAAAAAATTTAACGTCAATACGGAAAAGTTCCGTAAAACTGGATGCAATAAAAAATTTGATGACACTGACGTACTTTATATTTAAAAATTTAATCTATGACTGACCATTTTATGTTACAGTAAATGTGTATTGACAGTATAAATATAAAAGGAGAATACATAGGTCAAACCAGAACTAAAAATAAAAATAAATATCTTTATCAAGAGAGTCGAGTGAAAGCAGTTGATTAAAATAAAAAACATTAAGATACATTATACAATTCACGATATAGTATGCGACTTCCGCTGCAGCTTGATTTCTGTTCTGTCGGCGAAAATTCGTGGTGCTTGTATGAAAAAGCAAAGGTCATTAATAAACTCTCAGATTATAAACACAACTCAGCCATGCATAAAGATGTTTTCAAAGCTGTAAAGCTTATTTATGAGGGTATGTTAAGTTAGCACCCTAACTATAGTACTCAGGAGTTCTGATTAGAGTTCCCACTTCCTTTTGACGAGACGAAGAGTTCCCTATTTAATAACAAGAGTTCCGCTCAATAAACATTTCTTTTACATTTTTTAAAAATGGAGTGCTAACTTTTTATCAAATTTCGAGGTGGAATAGTTCTGAACGGCTTAATAGCTTCAATTTGCGATTGCCTAGAGTTCCTGATATGTAAAAAAAATTTTCGAATAATAAAAAAAAAAGTAAAAATCTTTGAAAAATTAATTTTTAGATACAATAGTTCTGATAATAATTCCTGCTTCTTTTTGACAATACGAAGAGTTCTCTATGATTTTTAATGACATATGCGCTTAATAATCATTTTTAAAAAATTTTTAACTTTTTAACGAAATTCAAGGTCGCATAATTCTGATCAGCTTAACAGAACTATTTTGTGAATACCCAGAGTTCTTGATACATAAAAAACATTTTTGAAATATAATAATGTTTAAAAAAAATAATGGAAATCTTTGAAAAATTTTGAAAAAGATTTTTTGAGAGTAGTAGTTCCGAGTAGTTCTGAGTAGCGTTTCTTATAGTACTCGACGAGTTCTATCGAAAACTGTAAGGTGAAAAAGCGATTGGACCAACGGTTTGCAAGATACAGCGACATTTGTCGGAAGATCAACAATTTTTAGAGTGAATATATCTCGGAAACTGTTGGTCCAATCGCTTTGAGCCCTGATACTTTTCGACAGAACTCGCCGAGAACTGTCCAGAACTCCGATCAGAACTACTCGGTACTCCCAAAAAATTTTGTCTTCAAATTTTTTTTTAAGTCCTACGTCGGAAAATTTTTTGATAGTACCGAGTAGTTCTGAGTAGCGTTTCCTATAGTTCTCGACGAGTTCTATCGAAAACTGTAAGGTGAAAAAGCGATTGGACCAACGGTTTGCAAGATACAGCGACATTTGTCGGAAGATCAACAATTTTTAGAGTGAGTATATCTCGGAAACCGTTGGTCCAATCGCTTTGAGCCCTGATACTTTTCGACAGAACTCGTCTAGAACTGTCCAGAACTCCGAACAGAACTACTCGGTACTCCCAAAAAATTTTTGACCAAAAAATTTTTTCTAAGTCTCATGTCAGAAAATTTTTTGGGAGTACCGAGTAGTTCTGTTTGGAGTTCTGGACAGTTCTCGGCGAGTTCTGTCGAAAAGTATCAGGGCTCAAAGCGATTGGACCAACGGTTTCCGAGATATACTCACTCTAAAAATTGTTGATCTTCCGACAAATGTCGCTGTATCTTGCAAACCGTTGGTCCAATCGCTTTTTCACCTTACAGTTTTCGATAGAACTCGTCGAGTACTATAAGAAACGCTACTCAGAACTACTCGGTACTCTTAAAAAAATTTTCAAAGATTTCTACTATTTTTTTTAAACTTTATTATTCTTCAAAAATGTTTTTTATATATCAAGAACTCTAGGTATACACAAAATACTTCTAATAAGCTGATCAGAACTATGCGATCTTGAATTTCGTTAAAAAGTTAGCACCCGATTTTAAAAAAATTATTAAAAAATGATTATTAAGCGCATATGTCATTAAAAATCATAGAGAACTCTTCGTATCGTCAAAAAGAAGCAGAAATTATCATCAGAACTATTGTATCTAAAAATTAATTTTTCAAAAATTTTTAATTTTTTTTTTAATATTCAAAAATGTTTTTTACATATCAGGAACTCTAGGCAATCGCAAATTGAAGCTATTAAGCCGTTCAGAACTATTCCACCTCGAAATTTGATAAAAAGTTAGCACTCCATTTTTAAAAAATGTAAAAAAAATGTTTATTGAGCAGAACTCTTGTTATTAAATAGGGAACTCTTCGTCTCGTCAAAAGGAAGTGGGAATTCTAATCAGAACTCCTGAGTACTATAGTTGGGGTGCTAACTTAACATACCCTATTTATGAAGAACTGAATAGCGATAAATTACCAACAAAATGTATAGGGGCTTTACTCAAAATACTAACAAAAGTTTGGACACAACTGTATGGTCGATGGCTTCAAAATCCGATAAGAGTGGTAAAACAATTTTAGATATAGTAACAGATTTGGTCATTTGCTATTATAATGATGGTTACAGCAGTATAAAGCAAATTATGAAAGTTCTAAACCTTATGGTGGGCCCTACAAGCTATAACGTTTTATCATAAATTTTGACAGAAATACTTCAAATAACGTCAAATGAATGCCCTTAAATGAATTTTCATCGACGAGAAAGTTTAATGCCAAAAATGTTTGAATGAAGTTATGGAAGTTTGTATATATTTTTTGTATAATTTCTGCTTTAAAATATATTTTTTGTTTCACAAACGACTTTCCACATAAAGCGATTCTCATTCCTATCTCTTTCTTGTAAAGGGGCGCACAATTTCCACGCGAAGCGATTTTCATCCCTCCCCTCTGCAAAGGGGCGTACAACTTCCACGTGAAGCGACTCTCACGCCTCCCCTCCCCCTGCAAAGGGGCGAACGATTTCCACGCGAGGCGACTCTCACCCTTGCTCCCCTCATCTCTCCTCCCCCTTGCAAAGAGCCACCCCAAAAAATGGATTAGGTTGGATTAGTTTTTACGATAGTAGAGCCTCCCTGTCTTGTATATGTATATTTTTCTCTGAACTACGTAGACTTTTTGTGAAATGTTGAAAACTCTTTTTGCAATCGGCATTTTTTAAAACAAATTTTTGGGTTAAAAAATGTACTTTTTCTATAAATGGCTATCATTTTGAAAAAATTAATATTTCTAAAATTTCCTACGTACTTCAGAAGCTTATTATAGATAATGGACATTATTGTTGCTTTGTTCATAGGATAAATCATCTCACAGAAAACGTGCACGCAAATGTTCGTGTTTTAAAAAAAAAGCAATTTCACAATAAGGCCATTTTGTGCATAACAAAATTAAATTAAATTGTTAAAAAATGTTGACGCTTTATTAGTCATTTCGAGTAAATTGTATAAAAAGTACACACTAATAAATTGTGTTGGCTCATATTGGGATTTCGTTTATCTCTTTAAATTAAATTGGTTTTAAAAAACTCAATTCCAATTTTTTAAAATTTCAGGTAAAAAAATATAATGTATAAATTTACAACATATTTTATCTATTATATTCCTCTAAAATCTCTTCAAATTAAAAATAAACATTAAAAAAAGATAAAGTGCCAATAAAACAAATTATAGACTTTTATGAACAAACATTTCCATTCATATAATCTGTCAAAATTGATTCCAATGAGTTCTTACGTATAGTATTCTCGTGACGAAATCTTACTTTAAAACGGAAACCAGATATACTGCAGGATGCGATATCGTCAGTCAGTCGCAGTGCTGACACAAGACAACCGCAATGAACAGCTTTGGGAGCAAATGTTCGCCATCGGTGGTGCCATCGCGGTTGGGTGTGCACTTTTGATGTCAATGCACACACACACACACACAAATGTATATAATATATGTATAACTGCAGACTTATCGACGCGTACACCTGCCATTGCATCTCGCAAGTTAACAGGTATCGACTCGGGCGATTCTGTTTTACAACGACATCACATTTTACTCCGGCGCTCTCATGTTACACTGCTTGATCCACAACATGATTCGATTCGCGATTCGCATTTGCAAAAGTGAGACCTGACGCGATATCAAGATTAATGACAGGTGCAAATTATACGAATGGTCTATTCACTTACAAGTAAATTGATTGACATGTGTCGCAGCGTTTACAAACCTCGCACCTATGATCCTTCTCTCCGTATACCATATGTATACTTATATGCGCAAATTAGAAATCACGTTACAAAGATGCATAAGTGTAATCATAAAAAAATATCATAAAGATCATAGATTAACAGATCAATCAATTCTAAACAGAAATCGTAAGACTCATAGCTTATTGTTCTCGTAAAACTTATATAAAAACTTTTAACTGATATTGCAATTCTGTACGTATGTACTATAAGATGTACATCATTCATAAATATTCACGATTTCTCGTAAATCTTTTAGCTAGCAAGAAGTTATCTGTAAAGTTATAGCAAAAAGTTATAAGCACTTTAAGTTCTTACTTTACACTTTAAGTCTTACAAGTATATATTACGAGTCTTACGATTCCGCTTAAAACTGATCCATTAATATAACTCAATAGACATTTAGATTATATTGGTATTATATAGATATATTTATTTTAGATTATAATAGAATAAAATAATTCATAAGGAGTTCAATATATGTAAGCGCTCTATTTAATAATATATCTGTTATTATTATTATTGAATTTTAAATCTCAAAATTTTACATGTTATTATGTAATATTATTTTCACGAATCATGAATCATTGAAATATTCCTTTACATGATTTCATTTTCTAGAATTGATTATCAACGGGAACGATGACCACAATAATCTTCTCAATGACTCAGGATCATACGAGCGAATGTCACTGATTTTCTTTTTCGCGAAACATTACGGATCATTATGGAAACATATACATGTATATCGACGCGACAATTTGTGAATGATGACTCATGAATCTTGGACGAGCAATTTGTTTCTTTGCATGTTTATTCATCCGTATTTAAAGAATTTTTATTGTCACATCCTGACATAATTTTTACTCATGTTGATAAAGGCAATGCGACTGTTGCTCTGGATAGAGATTTTTCCATATGATATTGTATATTTTCGGCGTTTTTCATTAGTGGTTATGTTTTATCTTACACAGCGTATTTTCTTATTGTATATAATTTTTTTTCGTTTTACATCTGAGAAGGGCTCGAATTTGTAGCCGAAACATATAATGTGATTTTATTAAATACTGTCTTAGTCTATTAATAGTTACTTTTATTATTTGATACACACTTCTTAGTTTTATAACGTTTACGTAACCTTTATCTCCTATTTGCCTTGATGTCACACAATTTTATTATTTTCATATATTTAAAAGCGAACAATTACTTATCAGTGGCAGATACAAGAGGAGGCAGAGGGGAAGACCATCTTCCCCACTGAATTTTCCAAACAAATTTTGTATTGAAAAAAGTCGGTTTTAAATAAATTGAGAAAAAAATTATTGAAGATTATTCGAGAAAATCGATTTACAGTATAGCTATATATAAGATCGTGCATGAACGAGAAAAGGACATTAATGATCAAAATTATAAATTTTTTGTACACACATTTCGATATCCACGTGGATATCAAGGATGTTATTGAACGAAAGAAAGAAAGAGAATTTATATTATGTAAATAATAAGTATATATATTTCATCATATCCCCTCCCGAATAATTCTTTGGATCCGCTACTATACTTATCTGATAAAAATAATTCTGCATTTAATTACTCATCGATGCGTTTTGTTTAATCAAGGAAATGTTAACGACACGATCAAAGAAAAGGGAAAGATGACTATCAAAATAAAATAAATATTTTGCACTATCGTGAACATCAGTTATCATTAGAAATAGATTTTAATAATGATCTTCGGCTTCTACGAAAAAAAAGGTGATGAAAAAAAAAATGAAAATGACTTTTAAATTATTTGTTATAAATTTCTTTTTTATAAAATCGAACAGCGCATTAAAGCGATTATTGCGCATACACGGATGCATTATACATATATTGCATAATGGAGAAAACGGATGAAAATAATCAAAGAAGCAACATCAAACGTGATCTTAGGTAAAGCACGTACGTTACGAAAGTCAGGGAAGTGAAATCGGCACGATCGCTTAATGAGTCATCGAATCCAAATGTAATGAGCCAGTGACGTCAAATCAAACATTCGTGAGTACCGTGCAATGACTCATGTCATTCATGAACTCTTAAACAAAATCGACAGCTGAATGTTTTTTCCATAATCGTAAACGGTTTCCGACGCTATCAATTTCAACTTCCCGAATAGTCATCACCCCGACGTGACGGCGCCACGAATACATCGCAAGCATAAAATATTCTATCAATATTACACTAACTGTATATATTTGCTCAGAATCTACCATATAAGGTGTCATTTTGCCATTACTACGTTAAGATAACGATTTATCATTTTTGATTAGTCGAAATATCGATACCTATATGATTCATCGCAGAGCAGATCGCGATGTATTATATATGAATAAAATATTTCAGTAACGTGTATAACTAATTGAACACAATAATTTTATATAACAATGCTAAAAATAATAAATAATTTATCACAATTAATTAAAACCCTACATTTATAATAATGAAAAATTAAAACCATACTTTTATAATAATTGCATAACTAACTATACATATATCGCCTTTAGAGAATGAACATCGTATATTTACATGAAAAAGCAAACATCAATCGCACAGAATTCGAACTCATTAGAAAAGCATCGTCTTTGCGATATAAAGCTGCGACGACATTTTATCAATTTAATATTTTCGCCATATAATACATAACTCTTTCCTTCCTTGCGAGTTGAGCTCTGCACAAAAAGAAAAGCTGGAAAATATGGTCTACGCTGTTCCTTGCGGCATTTGAAGAATTTCCGTACCGCGGTTAGACCGCGACTTCCACTTCTGCGTTAGTTATACTAATAATTGCGCGAGAAAATGACAAAACGACGAACACGATGACGATAACGACAATGACGATGTAGGATAACGGACGGATGGCTGAATGCGTGCAGATAAATTCTCATGTCAGGAGTCTGGCCTATCAAGTCGAATCTAATCTACCTAATAAGTCTAAATGCTAAGAGGATCCGAAATTACGTGCGGGATTCATTCTTTAGTATTCTCTAGTTATCTACTACTGTGAAATTAATTAAATATCAAGTCGCTCGGCTCGAACAATTAGCATACCGCCGCGTACGTTTCGCGTGATTAAATTAAGTAACGGTATTGCACGGAACGGTGAGTGCGCAATTAGAAAAGTAACGTGGGAATTTTATTATTTTCTATCTGCTTTTTGTTTTTTCTTTCTGTAGATATGTAGGAGTGCTTATTCTATGTATATTTGTAATTCGCAGCATTGTTTCATGACAAACAGGTTAATAATGTTTTATTTAAAAAAAAAAAGGGTGTTACAGGCGCGCGACACACGATATTTATGCGGTATTCGTGAATGTTATTTTCACTCCAATGCATGACCCGTTTATCTCTTTTGATGACGCAGAAATAGTGATTGAATTTCAATGAGATGACAAAAGAATAAGCGAGTGAAACGGAGCTGTGCACGATTAAAATATGACGATATAAAATTGACGATGCTCAACATTGTCACGCAGTTAGATCGTTAGCTCGAGCGAACTTATTAGCTACTATGACCCAAGTCCCGCAAGAAGATATATCCGTTGCCTGACTCATCAATTTGTGATATCTCATTTACTCATAAGGGATAATCACCCTGATAATCCGGTCTTTTAGTATCACGAGAGAGAGCAACTATTATATCTACGATTATGTATATATATTTGTTAATCTATTACCTAAAGTTTCTCTGTATAAATAAATAAATTTAAATATATCGTTGACCTGACATATATTAAAGAATAAATTTTATCTTACAATAATAATTTCTGAGAGTCGTAATTTAAATAAAAAGACCAATTACTGCAATTATTCTCTAATGTTATAATTCTTTGGGAAATAATAAGACGGTTTCTTTTAACATAATTAATCGTAATTAATCTTTTTATAAATTTCGAATGGAAATATATAAGTCTACTCGAATGTACAGTGTTCGAGTGAATAATCTAGCTTATGTTCTTACAAAGTTCGGCATGTAAAATAATGATGTTCTCGATGTTCGTTAAAATACATCCGGCATTATAATATATCAAAAGTGAAATCGATGTCAAAGCTGTCACAGTTAAATTCTACGTTAAATTGTAGAAAACGTTGTTGCTCAGAATTCGTGTGTTTAAATAACGTCTCAGTCTCGGTTCTTGAAATCTCGGTTTCAAAGAGGATTTCGTGTACAACTGTAAAAATGCGGCTTGTTCCATCGAATTTCATCTTATCTGAAATACGGAACTTCACCGTGTGCCGAGAAAGGATTAATTATAACTACATGGCGTAATTAAGGATCTAAGCGTGAGAGCCAAACCGACAAAGAATACACGTACTGCGCTCAACAATATAAATACTGTATACGTAGCCGGGTGTTCTTTACGTGAGAATTAGCTCCAAGGCGTGCATTGTACAAAGCTGAGAAAGGAATCAACCACGTTTTTGACATTTTTATACCTTCTTCAGAAGCGATCTTACCGCGAATAAATCGGTGTTTTATTTTGCTCCGCGATACCTTGTAAAGGAAATGACCAACACTGCTACTATTTAGTATTTAATGCCATGTTAAGGCGAAACAATGGCAAAAGCATTTACCATGTAGACATAATTGTTGCCTGGTTAAACTGTATTTGTTTAGTTAAGTATATACAGCGACAAAAAATAAAAGTATAATTACAACAAAATTCTAATTACTCTTATTTTACGTATAAATACGTTATACCTCATAGAAAATGATCTAGTTTCTTCTAATACAAAATGTAATTTATTAATAATTATTCACCAAAATTTTATTTAATCTTTATAGATCTATTTTTTATTTACTAATAATTTTTTAACATTATGTACAAAGTAAATAAAATATATTATTTTTTCATATAACAAATAAAATTTTTTTAAAATAATAATATTATATTATATAATAAATTATACTAATTATATTACTTTTTCAAAGAATAACAACGTTAGAAATATTTTTTAGCCTCGCTGGATATTTGCATAAACATCTGTAACTTCTAATTGGGATTGAAATCTTAAGTTTAAAGTAACACTGCAGTCCGCACGTTCATTTTATTGATAGACTTTATATTGGAACGCGAGCCATTCGCAATATATGATGGAGCATAGATGACGGTCGCCGACAAGGATCGCAGACAGAATTTAAAGATTAATTTTCTCTGACTGGCAAGAAGAGGTTCTCGAGTTATAAGTTTTCCCATCATAACGACCGCATTCATGGTACAGCGTTCTCGTTAGTCGAATCTATCGTGGAATTCTTTGTGGATTCCGACGTGGAGCCAACCCGAACAAGGAAAACATTATGCATTTGCATATGTGATGGTAAGAAAATTAATGGTTAAAAAAATTGAGTACGATTGCATGAAATAGATTAAACATAAATGAAAAACAATACTGCACAAAATCTGATTCGTCAAATATCAAATAGAAAAGCAACAGCGAAAACAATGTTTCTATCGTTTTATCTTTATTATATTTTTTAAATTTCTATTTTTAATTTATACACTTGATTCCTACAGATTTCATAAAATTTTTATGACAATATTACTTTAATAATTATAACAATTTTTATATTATAAATAATTTTTCTGGAGTATCAATAAGTGTTTTACGTACCAAATATATGAAATATTTGCACACAAGTTAACATCAAGATGATAGGAAAACAATAGTCTTTTTTCATTAGATAAATCAAAAATAAACTTTTAATTGCACAATCAAATAAAAGAAACTTTCATAAATAAAAGTGCACATAAAATGGATCAATATCATCTTTAAAATAATTAATCATTGAGAACCACTGACTAGGAAATTACGTGCAACGCGGGCATTATGCGACCTAGGCACAGTTGCGCAACGATCTTACTTTTAAGCAGTCGATCGCAGCCCATTTACTATTCCAGCAGCATGCAATTGCATAACAATCGTAGCACATTGCTATACGTAGTACCTGCAATGTAGTTGAGTAATAACCGAGGTAGAAGGCATTGTCAGCCGTAAATGATAAGAGAGCAGTCTAGTCTTTATGGCAGCCGCGCCTATTTACACGACTCGAACTCACGCAAAAATTCGAAAACGTTTTAGAATAGGCCTACGTATGTAAATATCGTGAGATAATTATTACATTGTTTTTGCATAAATAAATTAATACTTGTTTTAATTTCAAAGTTACGTTAAATAATATATATAGATAATGTCATTATCATTTCGCATTTATAGACATCACAATAATTTATGACCTATATAACATTATTAATATTATTATTTGAAAGAATGCAAAATTTTTAATATAATACTATTATTTCTAAATACAAAATGTACTTTTAATAATAACTTTAAAATAAATTTGTACTTGAAAAAATGTGTGACAAATTTTAAAAATATACAAGTACTATTTTCAATGTAATTTCTCGTCTTGCTTGTCATCCTAATTTAATCAACAATGTGTAAAATATTTCTCATTTACCAATGTCATGCGCACAATTATGCATTAATTTCATGCTCACGAAGCTATGAAATAATTTTGGCTCGAGTACACGGTCTAATCTAACGATATCTCGAGAATTTCTGACGCGTGAAATGTACCTGTTAATAAACTGCACTCTCTTCTATGCAGTTATACAATTATCAATGAACTTACTTTTAATTACTGTTTCAATTAACTTTTATAAAGAGCAATATATCACTGAGTGGAATACAGAAATATTATACAAATACGTATTTAAAAATATATAAAGTAATGTGATTGGCAAATTTAATTTTACTTCATCACACATATAATATCTACATATATTTAGTTTAATAATTTTATCAAAAAACAACTAAATTGAATGAATATATAAGCAGTCATAGAAATTAACTAATAAATTATATTATTTATATCATACTCTTGAAACTAGATTTACGTAAGCAAAGTTAAATTGCCGCGTCAATATTTTTATTCTTATTGTAATCACACGCATATAGAATGAACCAGGTGCTATTTATTCACTGCGGTCGGTCTCCCGCTGTTTTTATGAAAGACCAACGGCGTGGTTTCTGGATAAGAAAAGAACGGCACGTGCCAACGCGGTGACATGCCTTCGGGTGGCCGCTCGAACACGTGTTCCAGAATTCAGTCTGGAATAACCTTTCTGCTTGTATGCACCGCTTATTATAAATCTGACGTAAGTAATATGTATGAAATCACAATACTATGCACGTGTAATATATACACAACTGTGTATATATTTCATAATATACTTCAAAGTGACTCTTTATATTTGATACAATATATGAATATGCAAATAGTCTAAAGTGATTCTTTATATATATATATATATATATATATACACATGTGAGAAATGACAATAGAATCGATATCGAATTGATGTCGATTCGACATCGAAATCATCAAATCGACGTCAGATTGACATCGATTCGATTGACGTCGATTCCATTGTCATTTCTCACTGAATACCATATACACAAACACACACACACAAAATTTCAATTCTCTGTATGCTTTGTATCTTCATATCGATAAAATAATTAAATTTTTGGAATTAATAATTTATTCTTTTGTGTAATATTGGTTTAATTTTCACGAGATGTCATCTCATCAAAATAACTGAATTTTATTTACCTCCCTTTTTGTAATGAATAAAAAGAAATGAAATAAATAAACGATTTTAATTTCGGAGACTCCCTCGGAACATAAAGCTAAAGCAACGTTGATTCTGCTCATATTACTACGTCAAATATAAAATAGTGCAATATGAAAAAATTCGTTATGTCGACATAGTGAACTGCCTTCGGTTGCAAATAAAGCGCAAAATTCCGGAATCAAATAACAGATAGGAAATACGAGCGAAACGCGAGGTCCAAGAGCTCGATTTCGCATTTCGACACGCTTTTGCTTATTCTACGACTCTTTTATTGCGTTGTTATTTTCAATCTACAAAAGTGCTATTTGATATTATAGAAAATCCAAACCTCAGGTGACAATAACAGATTCTTTTATAGTTAATTTTAATACAAATTTAATTACAAAAATATTGAAAACTGAGCTATGCGAAGTAAAACTTCAAAAATGTATGACAGTACAATTTCTGTTAATTTTTTCAATGTTAAATAAATTTTCAATAACAAAATTTCATTTAAAATTTAATTATAAAAAAAATGTGGAAACATTAAACTATATAGGCATTTCCATTTAATCGATGAATCTAATATCAACACAGTAAAAACTGAACATTCCATAAATTTCCTATATTCATGAGAATATTTTGCTGTCAGTATACATATACCTGTCTGATTTCATTAATTTAAGCATCATCAATATATGCTCTTTTATTCATTTACAAAACAATCTAATGTTTGACAAAACAGTATAATGTATGCTAATATATTTTAAAGTCCCTGTTCTAATATGCGAATGCACATTTCACGATTGTGCACTCGCTGACGGAGATTATGCGTAAGGGTTGGGGTCACCCCATCAGGAGAGCGACGATGTTGCAAGAGGGTGATGGACAATCCTTTAGAAAATCACCGACGCGCGTCGTGCATAGAAATGTCTCCCATTTATCTTTTCAATGTTTTGTAAGTTAGCGGAACAAAGTGGGAAGATCAGTTCTAACATTTTTATTTGTTGTTCATTTATTGTTAAAGAGTTATTAAAAAAGTTTGTTGCTCTATCAGTTTTTAAAAAATGATGTTCGGTTAAAGCAAGATTAAATTAGCGGAACAATATATATGTAACAACGAAATTATACTTAAAACTAACGTAGGAACTCATTGCTAATTTGTTACTATTAAAGTATTCAAATTTTGAATGAGTTACTTACAAAACAAATTTAAATATATCGAGAAAACTTCTCAGCGAGTAGGCAGTATAAAGACAAAGTACCAACATAAAATTTGTTGCTCGCATAGCACACCATATAATTTCAAATTGGATCTGTGAAGTTTGTACGACGTTCCGTTAATATAAAAAAATAATGACAGTTCCGCAGCATCGATTTTCATAGTTCTACAATTCCTTATAAAAATAAAAGAGTACTTAAAAAAAAAAAAGAAGACCGTATCAGATACAAAGAATAATAACAGCAAGTGTAAAGTGAAACTAACAGGTATTAATTGTATTAAATAACAAGCGTAACAAGCGCGCGTGTAAGAAACAGTAAAAATAATATAATATTACGATCCATTTGATATTATAGAGTGTTTCCCGCGCAAAAAGAATTATATCTACATCATCCCGCAAACGCAAGCGGTGAGTATTTTATATCAGGACTTTAAAGTGTAGAGTGTGCGATGATTCAGCGTCATGCCATAGCCATAGGGGTTGCCCTTGATGTGCTCTTACTCACAGTTTCGCGACGCGGGATGTAGGAAGGGGTTGCGTCTCTCGTACACCGGTAACGCGATCAATAAGATAATTGAAGACTTTCTCGACGATGTAACTTCTCCGGCGGAAGGGAGTAATTTCGCTATCTCGCTAGTACTAGCGCAAGCCTTTGTTTTCAAGACAATCTTTATTTTACACTTTCGAAATTTTATTGTCCGAGTGGCATGCAAACAGAGAAAAAAGATAAACACACATTATCACATCATCAAAACTAGTCTTTGTCTATATGGACTTTCATTATTATCGTCACGAACTATGTAGTGCAAACGGAAAATAAATACGAACTTTGCAAAAATTGATCGTAAATGATTTGATTTAAAAAACAGTAATTGAACTGTTTCGTGCCTTACTGAATTATTGCTAAAAATGTTGTAAATTGTTAATTAAAATCGGAACTAAATTTTATAGAATTATTTCAAAAAACTAAAATAACTGTGCTTTTGTAGAAATTTGTGCAATTTTATGCGAACGACAAACAAATGTGGAAAATTATTTTAAACTTTGCATATTTTTGCAAGCAAACAAAACTACCGGGGGAAAATACGGGAAAACATTCTGCAAAAGTATTTTCCGCGGCGGAAATACACGTTAAAAAATAATGTATAAAATTTGTAATGCCGCTGCAATATAATGATTTAAAATGTTTCATCATCAATACTTTAATCCTCTCAACAGATAAACAGAAATGTATATTTAAAACATCATTTTATTTAAAATAAATTTATCCCAAAAATAATATATTAATTGTAAATGAATTTAGATCGATAAAATTCGACATAAAATAAGAATCAGTTGTTGCGTGCAAAAACGTATCGAAGTAAAAAGAACAGAATATCTGATATCGGTTTCATTTCCCGATATTGTATTAAACCGCAAAAGATTAACGTGTTATATCGAAAGTCAGGTCACCTTTCGAATGATCGGAGTTACGGAGGCGAGAGAAAAAACGATCTCGGAAACGAGCTGCCGCGCATTCACAGCCGATCGACCAACCGTGAAAAGCCTGTCGCGGAGAGCAAAGTGCAATCGTGCGGCAACGAAGCTGATTCCACTTCCAAAAGCCACGGCAAACAGATCTGTGGTTTATCTAATTTGTCTACGCGTGAGATGAAGCGTAATCAAAACAATCAGAGATTTCAAACCGACGAAGAATAAACACGTGTGAACTGCGATTGAAAAACGTGCGATCTTAATGGATTGCTCCAATTTCACTCTCTAATAAAATAACGAATTTGTTTGAACACATTAATGCGCACTGGACGTTAAAACCGTTATACACTGATCAACACCGATTTAATCTCAATGTAAAAGTGAAATGCAAATATTTTGAAATACAATACATTGTACCTACTCTGTTAAATCTATAGTGTCAATCTGTAATGCGAGTCGCCACTGCCCCTAGTAAATATATCGTTATGTTAGACTAAATCGATAATTGAATTTCACACTATACGGTGTCAAATTGACACTGTTCAATGTCAAATACAACCATTGTTTTAATGTGAAATAACGATATAATGGAGTAGCAGCTGCGGCGACTCACATTAGTTTAAATTTGACATTATAGATTTAACAGTATTATAGTGTAACAGTATAATAAAATGTTGAATAGTTTACGATTTAATCGGTTTTTATGCTTATAATAATTATGTATCTTTACATCAATTTATGTGCAATAGTTTTAATGTGCACTGAGTGCGTCCAATCGAATTCACTATAAGTGTGAACGGATTTAGATTTAGATAAAGTAAGATTATTACACAGTAAATTACAATTCTCGCATATTGTACAGATTAATTCGCAAAGTTACAAAACAAAATGCTGCTTGATTTGTTTGTGAAAGAGATTATTGCTAATTATATATGTACAATATATTCGTGAAATTATTAATCATTGTATGATAATCTTATTATCTCAATATCGATAAAGCAACATTGTTGTTTCGTGTTGTACCAGCATCTCGCATACGCAATCGCTAATAGCGCTCAAAGAATAATATTATTGAATAAGCAAGTAGCGCGTAGGCTGTTATCAATGTTTGGAAATATTTCATCTGTACTATGTATAATTTAGCTTAACTGCATCGTGCCCATTGCAAAGATGCGTGGGTGAGAGAAGTGATGCATCGATCAAACTTCCTCTACAAATCGTTGCGCCAAACTGCTCCAAATGTAAATCAACTCGTAAAGGTACGCGTGACATGTCTGCTTGTAATCGCAATCAACAGTTAATGCCTAATATTCCAAGTAGAATCGTAAGATGACATATATTCTCATGACATATTCTCGTAAGACTTATAAGAACTTTTAAGTGCTTATACCTTTTTTTTTATACAATATCTTTATAGACGCAGCTTCTTACTAGCCATAAAATTTACAAGAAATCGTAGATATTTACTAACAATCGTACGTCTTACGATATATACGCATAAAATTAGAATATTACACTGAAAGGAAAGATTGGTCGCTGCAGTAAATTAAAAATGCTACGCCATATTTTACCATCTAATTTGCTGCAGCAGCAATCTTTTCTTTCAGTATATCACGGGAAAAAAGGATTAGCAATACCAGCTAATGTATAGCTGTGACAGCTAAATTGCGTCTTTAAAATAAGGACAGCTAATGCTGTTGATGCTAAATTTATTAGCTATTTGCACTTATTAGCTATTTGTACTGTAGTAACAAATTTTTTGCTGCTATACTGAAAAAAAAAAAAAGATTGATTGAATATAGCATAGCGTTTTTGATTGGCTGCAACAGTCAATTTTTAGTTGTAGCAGCCATTGCGGATGGTTAACATGACCAAAAATTAGATACTACGGCCAATTAAAAACGCTGTGCCGCATATTTCACCATCTAAATTACTACAGCAGTCAATCTTTTTTTTCAGTGTAGAGATATATATGTATGAAGAAACATTTTCCCGTAATATACGTGCATGGAAGAAATTTAGATTTATGTACACCTAGCATCTTTTAACTACTTGTACTAATAATATTTTTAATTTTAGCTAAGTTTCATGTCACACAGTTTATGTTTTTTCAATCTCTGATAGCTAAAGCTTAGTAATCACACTAAGTAGCTCTTACAGCTACGTTTGATTCAGCTATTAAAATATAGTTGCTGTTATCAAATCATTCTTTTCTGTATCATAAGTTCTTGTAAGTTTTATACGAGAACAAGTTACGAGTCTTACCGATTCTACTTAGAATTGATCCATAAATTTTAATTTTAACTGTTCAATGACACTGTCAAAGTAAATTTGGTGGAAAAATGGAAATTTATATTATATAAATATAATACATCAAGCTTTGAATCGCACGCAGTTGAAGCGCGTATAGAATTGAAGTAATTTATATATTTAACATCAAACAGCCGTTTCTTGCTACACAAACATCCACGATAACGAATGTCGTCAACTTTGGGTTTCCACAGGCATGGCGATCGACGGTAAATACGTAGATACGAGGAAAACACGAGGAGCGTAGCGATATAATGAGTGATGTATGACGTGCTTAATCCGCCGCTCATGTGCACGTGTCCAAGCACACACGGTTACGTTCGGCTACAAAACCGAGAACGACCAGGTCGCACCGCGGCGTGCTCCTGGCGGTCGCGATTACGCACCCGACCGGTTCGCTTAACATTAACTTCCCATTGAACGGTTCTCACATACCACAACAATCGGAGCGATCGGAGGGAGGGCGTTTACCTGTTTCTCGTTTTTGCTCTCCGACTTAAAAGATTACGGTAAAAACTAAAAATAGTAACGGGGCCAATCAAAAATATATCTCCTGGGATATCTGGAGTATCGAACGATATTAAAATTTGTACAACGCACTGCCTAATATAGCGCTTCGTCACATACATATACATTTCAATGATAAATCAAATATCGTATAATCTCGCATAAATTGTGCGTAATTATTGGATATCACTTATCATATATCAATCATTTAATAATACAATTATAATGACCTGAATTGATTACGCGAACATAGTAAAAAGTAAAATGTTAAGAGACACACAAAAATGTTAAAATCAACATTTTACTTTTAACAGGGTGTGAATGTTTTTTCAGTGCTCCAAGGATCTCAAATTATCTGTAATACATATGCTTGTATCAAGAGGAAAAATTCGAGATCTGCGAGCTTCGTTTTGCCTGGAGCGAATATACGATCGAATGACTTTTAAAGGGAATTGAACGATGATCGACGGGGGCAGAATTCAGGCCGCAAGGCAATATTTCCGAGCGCAAGGGGTCTGGCTGCGCAGGAGGTGACAGGGCGGCAACACCCGGCGCGGTGTGCAACGTCGGCTGAAGTCGGCCTTGGCGGCTCCGGCACGAGGGTGGGTTTCCACGATGGATAAAACCGGCGATCGATAAGGAAAACCGTGCGGCATCCCGCCGAATCGCGGAGAACAGGGAGAACATCGTGTCCGCCACCCTCTCGGCGAGAGCCGAATTATGTTAATCGCAACGATCGCGAACACTCACCGCTTGGAATTGCTCCAACAGCTCCTGCCGGTCGTCGATCGCGGTGGCCATGTTGCCCGAATATATAATCCTTCCGCCTTTCCTTTCTCCTCTACGGCACCCAGTCACCGCTTCTCCGTCACTCTTTCTCTCTCTCTCACGCCCTTCGGTTCACTCCTTCTCGCACTCTCTCTCTCTCTCTCTCTTTTCCTCTTTCGATGCGTCCGTCCTTCTCGGACCGATGACGCCGTATACGTCGTGACACGATACGGCGCGCAACGTGCAACGATCACTCTCGACGGAGGCGATTTTCTCACTCGATGTCGTCGCGCCGACACGAGCGCGCGAATACTCGATACCGTTCGGAAACCACGATCCACCTCAGCCGTTCGGCGAAAGCGTTTCTGGAAGTCTGCGGTTAGCCTACCGGTGTCAAGCTCCACGACACTCGTCACGATCGGAGTCGCAGCTAGGACTGCTAAGGACGTGAGGAACTGAGGACTGCGCGCGAGCGATACACCGAACTCCGCGCGGCGCGGGCGGTGCGGGCGGTGCGCGCCAGCGGGCCGACCGTTGCCGGGGACGCGCGAGCGTACCCGAAGCGCTTGCCGATTTCGCTCGGCTCGGCGACCTCGCTCGCGACAGTTCGCGATTTTGAATAATGGACACGTGTTATTCCATAAGGTGGTTTTTTTTGAACGTGTTCGCCGAATTGTTTGTTTGATAAGTATTTGATATTTAACTCTGTGAGTAATTCAATTATTGAATCACTTGCGCCATTTTTCGCTTGTATATTTATTCGATTACTGTAGCGCGAGCTGAATCGAACTCGCTTCAGTTGCGACATGTTTTTGCAGCTTACTTCAGTTTAACTTATATATATATTACAATTTTCGGAAAGACGGAATTTGAATTTGGACTGCGTTATTTCTTATATGCATTTTTCTAATAATTCTAAAAAATCTTTATTATTGAATTATTGCTTATTCTATATAATTGTGATTTTTTTAAATAATTTCTTATCTATAATAATCATCTTAGAAATAAAAATATAAAATCACGTAACGACGAATAATAATGATTAATTTTAATACATTATATATGTACACAATTATATTTTGCTTTAAAACATCCAATATACATATATATATGTTGAAGATTAACATAAATAAGAGTTTTATTATTCGATGTAAATTATATTATATAATTGACAATTAAAGAGCAGACTTTTAAAATGAGTTTTGTCCAAAATTTATAATTTTCAGCTAAGAATTTTCAGAAAACGAGAAAGAAATCCATACAGAGAAACCACACGCGCCTTACAAAAAATAACAATTTAACAATCAGTAAGATGTTAATAAGATTGCTACAATATTTCTAATAATATCAAACAAATGCCTTTTGTTTTTAGTTAAATGACATAAAATGCACTTCGAATATCTAGACTTTTTTCAGCATATAAATTGATAGTAAAAAAATATATACTTTCAGAATATCGTAGAGTAGCTTAAAATATGAGTCTTTCAACACTGAACACCATACAATCTCTAACTCAAAAAATGAAATTTTAGACAAAACGCATTTTGGAAATCTATTCCTCAATTATCAAATTATTATAATACCAAATAATCTTGAATAATTCATATAATTAATTTATTATCTTCGTGTGTATAATACAATTAATTTACTACTTTAATAATTCATGATTTATCTTACAAAAACTTTTACATCTTCGATTAAATTACTAAAATTATGGACAATTCACAATAGTAAAATATAGTTCGTAAGAGTTCGCAAAACGAAACCATGTAGTGATGATCCATTTTTTACCAATAAAGTGGTAATATACATTGCGTCGAAAACAAATTTAAGTTGATTCATTAACGTTGATGAGGCCAACCTGTCTACTTATTATGACATGGAAACGCATTGCGATGCTCATGTGAAACAGTTTGACACGTTTACGTTCTCATCATTTCGCTTTGTTTTGCAGTTCTCATGCATTATAGGTAACAAAGGAATACTTGTTATTGCGGTTACCTAAATCGAATACGCAAAAAAGTTAATCGTAGTCAAAAAAACGAAAAATATTTTCAATATTTTTTTTTTATTTGGAAATTATATCTGGAAATTGGGCAAACAAAAATCATAAAATAATTAATTATCTAATTGTAAGTTATAACATACAACTAGCGATGTTAAAGTATAAAGAAAGAAAAGCGCAAATATGAATATAATACGGTAATTGATGCGCGAATAAAATAATAAAAAAATAATTAAAATAAAAATATAATATAATCTTTTACAAATACATTTTGGAATTATCTCTTATTGGAATTATCTTCAGCTTATAATTGACGATTGTGAAATTAAGATTCTATTAACATCCTATTAACGTCAATACAAACTTTCCAGAAGTCTAGAAAATCCTTGTTAGAGGAGTATCATCAAAAACATATGAATAAAGCTTGGAATGTTAGCAAGTTAATTAATGATGTTAATTTGAGTTAGCAATTAGAATTATCTAAATTATCCAAATTGTTGAATTCGACTTACGTAAAAAGCATGCTAGATATCGTGCGAGCGCCATTTCGAAACGTTTCGTTATATTAAATCAGAAATTCATGTTTTCCCTGACTTTTCATATTCCTCAGTTTCTTTATTGACATTCTAGCTCTCTTACCACGATGAATATACTCCACGGACATCGACCTTTTCAAAAAATGTTACCTTGCGGGGGACAGAGAGATAAACCGTCCTGCATACCTCAGAGATTTTATCTCTTGGTTTTCATGTTTTTCCAAGAATGATAGTGTATTAAAATAATAGATAATATAAAAATGTAAATTTTATCACTTCTGCGATAAAAGTATTCTAGCTCAAAAATACTACATAAAAATATTTCTTTTAAATAAATAAACTTACCCAAAGAACAAAAATCGAGATCTTTAAGATATAAAGAACACTGAAAAATATTTTAATATTGTCTTAAATATATGTCAATTTTACTTTATTACTATCTTTAGAAATTAATATTTCGTTAACTATTGCCTATTGCAAAATGGCTCAGGACTTTTCAATTCAGTTTTTTTTTAATCAGAAAAAGCACTACATGATTAGAGCGCTTTTTAAGAAACACCCTGTACACTTTAAAAAATGTTTTACGAAATTTTAAAACGCTTCTTTATTTTACGACAATTAAAAGTATTGCAAAATAGTGAGATAATACATAACAAGGACGTTAGCGAATATTAAAAGCAAATATAAAAAAATACCGCAAGAATCTAATCTAATAATATCAATACTATCATATATCATCATATGAACTCAAAATATGAAATTCTATCGAGAATTAGATAACGGCTTCTTTGACGACAAGTGATTTATTTATAGATACATCTACGATAGTATATGCAACAAGAAGTAAATCGCTTTCTTATCGAAAGAAGCGGGGCTCCGCCTCAAATAAGATCCTATTGCGAATAATACATCTTTATCTCTACACATATTAAGTTAGCCTTCGGTTGGAAATTACAGAAATAATTTCACTTTATATATAGTTTTTCGACGGCGCATTAATTACGCACTAGTCGAGAAATTTCAAGATAAATTACAGTAAATTACGGTAAAGTTTCGAGAACGTAAATTCACAACAAAATATCAGAATCATTCGTAATATTTATTCGACGGAGAAGATCGAAGCTTTAATGATAATAATTTGTACATACGAAAAAAATAATACACTAAGTATGAAAAATCATATCCTATATAGTAATAAACACTCTAATTCGTGAAAATGTTTCCTTTCTTCAAACTGCTCGCGAGTATTTTCCAAAAATATAATATCCATTAAAAAAACTTTCGTTGTGTATGTGCATGGATACGTGCGTATATCAAAGGAGAGTATAATTACAAAACTAGTTGCGTAAAAATGTAATATTCACATTGTCATGATTCAGTGGACTAAATAATCACGAGCAATTTACGCTAATTTAATACATTTACACATTTATCTTATATTACAGCGAGAATGATACACCGAGAGATGTTTGCGCACAATGAGAAGGTCGATGCACGTAATAGAATGTTAGAAACACATATAGGCACTTGCCTTAGGTATCTAACAAGTGATTAGTAATTCGAAACGATACAAATATCTCACGATAATGTACTGTGGTCTAACTAGAACACGAAGACGATACCGATTTTTTGTTCTCCTTACAATAATACATTTTTAATACACGCTGAACAAAGCCAAGTAACTAAGTTGTCGGAGAGACACAAAATATTTTACTTCAAATATATATATATTTCGTGTCTGTTTTTTTTTTTTATATTAAAACGAAATTAATTCATTGTTATATCAAGGAAAAGGGAAATAATAAGGCAATATCGAAATACCGTCAACGATTAATGTTCGCGTTCTTGTAAATGCTATCATTAGAAATCCGTTATTTGCGTCACGTCCAACAATCAAAATTATCGATTATCATCTTATTAATATATACAAAAATATATATATACGCATCTCGTCAATTCTTCGTTTCACAGCCTGTTTTAAATAAAACGTAGCATACTCATTGCCGACGATGTACAAGTGGCTAAAATTTTTCAGTAGAATCAGTATTTGTGTTACATTAAATTCTATTTTATCGAATTCTTCGAAGTCTCTCTTATGCTATAATTAACGATAGAATAACAATCTTATGTGTTCATTAGAAAGCTCGTTTATCAAACGTCAAAGTTTGTCCGACAAGTATACAACTATTTAAAACACACTGTGCTATCGTTGATTCAATTTTTTCGGGCTTTTGTTACAACTTAAAAATTCCTTACTTGAAAGGTTCAAACTCATTTTTAGTTTTGTTTGTCAGTAATTATGCAAAGTTAATTCCTATAGACTCTCATCCACGATTTAGCTTAAAATAAAAATTCTATACATTCTGCATTTCGCACACAGTTCGCATTAAATGGACTTCTACGTAATATAAATTTTCCAAACAAGTTAAAAAAAAATTAGAATTTTAAATTCGTTCTATAATAGAATCAACTTTTATTCAAATATCCAATATTAATTTAGATAAGATGTTCTACTGTAATAACATTCTTATTGGAAAGTGTTTAAGTTATCGTTGTTAAAAATCAATATTCTTCATAAGATTGCTTCTCTAATAAATCTTGCAATCTAATAACATGTTTCCTTAATATTATTTGATTACATACTCTTAAATATAAGCATAATTTCCACATTGTGTGTGAAATAATACATAAAATTGTTATATTTAACAACAGTACAAAGCTACAACTTAATTTTGACAATTACAGAGAGATTTAAGAAAAGTCAAAATTAGTATTATTTATCTTTATGTAATAAATGAAAATAAAAAATAAAATAAGAACTACATATTATTATACCAACTATAATAAAGTCCATGTAATTATGCAAGCAATATTTACATGGAAATTAATAATCATTTGTGTCGATTGAAATTAAAAGGAGCATTATAAAATATAGTTATTATAATTATAGATTATTAGGAGTACGGGAAAAACACGTTCCCTTCTAAAAAATAACAAAGATGGAAAAATATAAAGTGAAGAGAATCATAAAATTATAAAGAGAAGTATAATAAACGCTAAACGCAAGAGTTGTATAGCCTCTGGTGCTAAAACAGCGAATATTTACAAATTATTATGTCGGGAAGGCAGAGTAGATATGCTAATTTATCTGCTTGTCTTAATCGTTTCCTTTTATTTTATACAAACTATAGCTTATGCTTATTCTATATTCTGATATATTCTAATACCCTATATATATATAATCTAATTGTAATACACACATCTCTCAGTCTATTCTGTACATACGATTGGCGCAAAGAAAATCCTCGCTTGTCGCCTTGTGCACTCAGTAGATGTTTTAAAAGCCGATACAAAAGATCGACAGACATCTGGCCTCGTGGTACGCAATAGTACGCAACAATATATTCCGAAAACGATTCATCGCGTTCATTGCTATACTGAGAATATTTCGTAGCGCATCAACACGTTGTTTGGGTCACTTTGTAACCTACCCTTATTTCAAGGTATATCAATCTTAATAGTTAAGGTAACACGTATTATAGACCGTGTATTTAAGATTGCTGCAAATGATGCAATCTTGTGATCATAAATAATTAATCATCTCGCGTAGAAACTACTTCGTATGATCCACAAAGAAAGGCGCGATATAAGATTTAAAAAACGAAATATTAATAATATTCTTTTTTAGATAAATCGATTACAAAATTATAAAGGCGTACATCACGGTTCATCCGTGATTCGTCCGCTATCGGTATGAAATGAAATTGACAATTTTTTGTAAAATGATAATCTAACGAAATAATACAGACGAGTACTTTCATCATTGTATTAAGGTAAAACAGGCATGATATTGTATCTTAACATAATTGAATTCTGAGATGCGCACGCGCGCGTGTGTATGTGTGTGTGTATACGTGTGTGGAAGCACAAAAACAATTTTTTTATGTGCATCGTGCAGTGTTGTATCTATTTGTGAACAGAAATTTCATAGCTATAGGTAAATGCAGATGATTGACTAGCGATGCTTCTAGCATCTAAAAATATTTTGGCAAATACATATGAAAGATACAATTGATAAAGAAATGTTCACTATGTATGATCGCTGTATCATGTCGCGCGATTACGCTATAATACTTCACATTTTAAGTTCGCTTATTCGCTTGTAAATAATGCTCGAATAATGCACGAATTGCAGTAGTTTGGTCAAAAATAATTAATATTAACTTTGCATCGCGAGTTAATAGATCGAGTTAATAGAGTCATTATTATCGCAAACACCCCGGAGTCTCGTGCGGAGCTAGCAGACAACACAAAGTGGGCTAATGAGTCCTAGGACGAGGAATGTCGTTTTCCTAGACTCCAGCTTCTTCCGTGTCAGTGGTACTGCTGTGGTACTCCTGGGGCTGAGAAAGGGAAAGAAGTGCATCCAGGCCTAATGATTCAGCTGAATCTAGCGCGGATCTCGACTATAATGTTTAACACAAAAAAATCTGCCTCTAAAACTATAATTGAATATATAACAAAACAATGCAACAAAGGTGGAAGTGAAATTTTTCTCGAATTAATTAAATTTCACGATGTGGGATGTCACATATATTCGCATGCATATTTATTATACCTATAAAACAAAATGTAAAATGCGGCCGATATACACGATGATAATATACACAATCTCTGGTAATGTACAGAACCTTATGGATTTTACAAAATTAAAAAAGGAGAAAACACGGTATACATTATGTTTTTCCGAACACTTTTTTCCTTACCGATGCACTTTGATCGGCTTCTTTACAGTTGCTACAAATATAATCATCTTCCTCCGCAATTTCTGTACGATCCAATCCGACACAATGCATATGGAACCAACCTTCGCAGCCACCATCACACTGAACCCAATCAACTTCCTTACCTAAATAACAAATAAAATAAATACGTGCTGAAATTTAGACAAAATAAAATATAATTTAAAAAATAAATAAGGGTATAATCAAAATACTCAAATCAAATTATATACAAAAATAATTCATGCAACATACTACGTGATCAAAAAATTTATGTACACGATTGTTGGAAACATGTTTATTAATGACATTATCCATTGTATATAGCACGATATATAATTATTATATATATGTATATATATTATATATAGAGAGGAGAGAGAAAGAGAGAGAGAGGATATTTATAACACTTAGAAGATATCATTAGAACTGTGTTGCGAATATATTATCCTTACCACTAGGCCGTAAGCAGTTAACCGCCGCGCAATCATCCTCCTCATCCGAACTTTCTTGCTTAGTCTTCTTTGTACGATTACCACCTCGCTTTCTAGGGCCTTCCTCACCCTCGCTCTTGCGTTTCATCTGCAATTCATAATTAACTGAAATTGAGCTGTTCAATGTTCGCGAAGCTATGAATTATCGATTGTCAAAGTCGTTAAAAAATGTCTCGAATTCAAACTTTTTACAAATAATCGATTTATTGTGTTCACAAAATAGATCTAGAATTAAATAATCTTATTATGACTATATTTTATGTGAAAAATAAATTTATTATATAAAAAATTGTTTTTTTCTAACAAAATGAATATTTTTCTTAATACGAAAGATTTAATTCGAGACATGATTGTTATCGATAAGTTAAGTACCTTTCGAGGTCCACGTTTTAAAGGAACCGGTGAACTACTCTGCCTCTTTTCCTTAGTGGTAGGACCGCTGCTTTTGCTACGTTTAATTATGTTCTTCTCTTCAACTTTTGGTCGTCCAGTTTTCTTAAGTGATTCAAATTCTTCCGATTTCCTCTTTCTACCCCGTTTCTTCACATCTTTCATCTCCTGATTCGCTTGAACTTCCTCGAGCGATTTGTATTTTCGCATGGTGTTGTGGGTATTCATGTAACTCAATATACGCCAAATGTGTTGTGTTTCGTCCAAGGCAACTTCTAATAGATCACCTTCCATCATAAGTTCCTCCAAACGTAATCTCGTGCTTGAAGATAATGTGCCGAATGATTCACTATCACTCGATTGAGTTTTCCGCCGAATTTTCGAGACTGAAATAAAAATACAAAATGCAATTATTTACTGATAAAATATTTTAAATATCGCTTATATTTATCGCAATTCGAGAAACTTACTGTACGAGTATGCATGTTCGTTACTATTGAAAGTACTACATGTTGGTTCGTCATCTAGGGGAACAACATCATCATCGTCATCCTAAAATATTTAAAATATTCATGTATATGTATATTTTGTTTTATTTATAAATAATAATAGTTTACAATTGATAAATTTATCATAACCCATATCAGAATCGATACTCACAGCAGTACTAGGCGAGCTATCGTCCGAATGTACTCCGCTAAGGGGCGCGATAGCTTGCACTCTTTGATGCAGCTCAGGATTATTTGCTGCCTTTTTCAACTCGCTGCTGATAATTTTTTCTGTTTTCTCCCTTGCCGCAGCTTCTACTAACTTTTGCGACATTACGGAAAGTTTTGACAGTATCGATGAGACCTCGTCGGTAGATAATGCTTTCCTCGCTCGATCCTAATTAACACGTTAGTTAAAGATATGGTTTGTTTAGACGATGAAAAATACCATATTTGATGAGAATACCTACCTGCCAATTCATCGCACGTTCCGTTAAACACTGCAACGCTTCTCCTTCTGGTAATCGGATTGGAATTTTTTGAAGACTCACTAAGAGAGCCAGTATAGTTTCCAGACGAGGTCGTCGAGAACGTTGACAGCATGGACACAAAAATTTCATATCCTTTGGACCTGGCGTTTTACTTTTGTACAGTGCCTTGGACAAAGGTACACAATTTGCTGTAAAATAAAAATTTATATACAATTAGTTAACCATATTTAGCTTGTTTCTGTTATTTAAACTGCTGTACTTACTGTGGAACCAATCCTTGCAAAGTTCGCACTGGAGCATAATGCCAAATCTCGGTCGCCGGCAAACACAATACTTGGAATCTTCTGCTTCCGCTTTCATCTTCATTAAATTTCTCTCTCTCAAGCTTCTCATCGCCTCCATTTCGCGCTGTTCTGCAAGTTTGAAGGCAGCTACCACGTTCGCTGAATTGCTGGAATCGTCCAATTTTGTATCACAGACACAAACGGCACCTATGGATTCGTCACCCTTGTTCTTCTTAGTTTTCATCGCTTGTACACCGACGCCTATTCGCGGCGACAGAGCTTCCATCAACGTATAGTGCGAATTCTTTCTCAAAAAAGTTCTCGCGGTCCTTTCTTTCCATGTTTTTGCTTGCAAGAGAGTAGATTCCAATGTTGGAAGATCATTTAGATGCAAAGGAATATTTTTTCCCTTTCTTAACAAATCGTCTAATGTATCATAATAAGGGAAGTTTTCTCTCGCTCGTATTTCATCAATCATTTTCGTCCAATTCTTTGCTTTGTTCAGTATATCTTGAAGAGTATCTAAACTCGGTAAATATGCTTCAACTTCATCTGCTTCGCGAATAAACTCCTCTACAGCCACGATGGTTCGTCTATTTTTGGTGTTAAGAAACATCTTAGCCTTTTCTTCCCATTTATCGATTGCTTTTGTTAACATGTGTAATTCTGACAATGTATTTTCAATACTGTCATGAGGCGGTATCGTCATGCCTTTTTCGATTAACTTAACCACCTCTTCACGACTAACAGATTTTGGATCATCTTGGAAAGATTTCACTTCATCTAGCCACTGTGTTTGTGTCAATTTCTATAAAATAAAACAGGTCTTGTGAAAACAAAATATCTAATTTGAAAAATAAATGTACATCTATGTACAATTACATACTTGTTTCAATCGTACTAGTTGAGGTAATTCGATACTGATAGAGTCACCAAAGTCGATGCATTTCTCTAACTTTTCCATATCGCAATCTTCTTTAGATTCCAATTCTTCTGCATCCTTTTGAAACTGTGATACTTGATCGAGTATAAATTTTATACCATCTGATTCCTTAAGTTCACAGTTTAGATTTGTTATTTCTTTATAGAAAAGCGTCAATTCTTCTACAGTAAGTTTATACTTGGTATCAACTGTCTGCCTAGTCCTATGTAAATGAGAATTTTGTGAAAGTAAATAAATAGTAAGATGCCATTACATACAAACGTCTGACATCAAGCATCCAGCATTGAGTTTACTATTTGCCAAAAACAGGTCACGTAATCAAAACTGATAAATAGCAAGCTCACAATGCTCGACGTTCGATATTTCCGTGAGAAGGTACCTATAAAATACCGCAATAAAATTTTTACTAACCTTGTACGTTGTTTATTGTTTAGTACCTGTTGTGCAACGCTCGCGCATTTCTCAGCATCTTGCACAGCAGTTTTTAAAGCTGTCAATAACTCGCTATCGGGGAATTTTTTGTTCTCAGCTTCAGTCAAAAGTTCTTTCAACTCGTTTAATTCAATTTTATCGATGTTAGGATCCATCGCTTCTCTTACTTTAGCCACCCACGAGTCAAACGACTCGGCTTTTAACTTTAATTTTTGCAACATGATGGGTAACTCGTCTAATGTATATCGATAACGCAACGTATGCTTCTCTGGTGGACACTCACACAAGTCAGCAAAGTGTCTCAGACAAACTAACTGCGAGCTGTGGCATGAACATGTAACCGCACTCAAAAAACAGGTAGTCTTGCATGCTTCGCACTGTCTCTCGTCATCTGGGAGAAGCTCGAAAGCTTCACGTTCTGCCTCCGTCACACCCTGAACAGAACAAATTATCCAGATTCACACACACCGATACAATAAATCTATCCCATTACGTCCGGTCCTAGCAACTTTCCAACGAAACAATTGAGACGCGCAGAAACACGTTGGAATATCGATTTGAAAGTCGTATTTCATCGATGCACACGTAACCACATGTATCCCCGCCCGGAGGGCAAACGTAACGTCCCGCAAAGTCCTGCTTCAAGGATTTGGCGCACAAACACGTGCTTCTAGCAAGTTCCACGGAACAGCCGCGAGAAAACAAGTTGCGCGTTTAGCATCATGGCACACAAAACTTCGAAAACATAACCTTTTTTTACTCACCTACATATATGTAAGTTACATAACTAGAATAAAGGCGCAGCAACTAAAACATCAGACAGTCAAGGCCGACCGCCACGACTACGACTCTCGACAATGCAACGATAACAGCAGGTTCGACGGAATCAGCAATAGCGAAAATACGTGGCGACATTAATTACGTATATAACGTGGACAGACGGTCCAATGCCAGCACCGAATGGTTGGCGCGAGCGACCACGGATGCGTATGTATACGAATTTTGCCGCGCGGGTCCGACGAGTCGCGTGTGTGTGTACGTGTGTTTATGTATTGGCGCGTGCGCGCGCTCTTGGCATATAACGTACTACCTAGCCTAAATATATCGACCTTCCAGGGCAAAAGAGTATTATCAGTGTTCACATGTTAGACCACTCTCACCCCCTCCCTATCTCTGTTTTTCGTTGGAAACAAGATCGTATTCATATCCCAGAGTTTTTAGAGCATTTATCGATTCGCGGCGCAGAAAATTAACTTTTATATATACTCATGTCATAGAATTAACATTATATTTACATTAAAAATATAGATATAAATTCCATCCTTATTAAATATGAATATGAATATTCATTAAATTGTGTAAAATAAATGTAAAATACAACATTTTACGTTTTAAACATCAAATAAATAATATTGTTACATTTACACACAACAACAATAATATCAGTTAAAGAATAAAAATACAAAATTAAGTTCATTGTAAAACAATTTGAATATTTAAAGGTAACAAATATATTAAATTTTCACCAAAAACTTGTATCATAAAATACTACAAGTTTTCACATTAAAAATTGTAATATATTGAATATTGTTATATAAACTTACCCATTCTAACAAGTTTTTCCGTAACTTTTTCTCATCCTCCACCATTTGCAACATATCATGATACGTGGCGGTTGCGATTCCAATATCTAACGAATCTGGATCCAATGACATTTTACAAACTAGTTCATCGTGGGAAAACACACAGAATCTTCTTAAGTTTGAGTAATGCGTGATGCAATCTCGCCCGATCTTAAGCTAATGAAAAAGAAATACAATTAATTTACAACGTACAACTTGTATAATTTGTATGCATTCGTGATATATATGTAAAGTATAATTTAAATTTATGTCTAAATTCTAAACAGAATCGTAAAGTTCATAACGTATTCTTGTAAGACTTATAAAAACTTTTAACTGCTTATATCTTTATATAATATCTTTGCAGACAGTTTCTTACTAGCCATAAAATTTACAAGAGAAAGAAATCGTAGATATTTATTAACAATCGTACGTCTTACGATACATACGCATAAAATTAAAATATTAGCTACAAGTTTTTACAAGTTTTATGAGAACAAGTTACGAATCTTACAAAATTGCTAAATGTTCTAATACTGGAATTATCTTTATTTTATTTGTATTTAAACGAGCTTGAATATATCATAATTTACATACCCAATCTGCAGGTGCAAAATTGACAGCTTCTGCAAAATTGTAACCCTGATTAAAGCCAGCGTGGTATGCTCTTGGAAATGTGACGACAAATTCACCTGCATGTTGATCTGTTCTAAATACTGGTACTCCTGTTAAACAATTATAAAATTATATAAATTATAAACTTATGGCGAATTCGATTGGATGCACTAGTGCGCACTGAGTGCACCTGAGTTCATCTTTCTTCCTTTTCTTTCCAGGAGAAGGGAAAAAGAAAAAAGATGAACTGGTGCAATCACACTGCACTGGTGCAATCCAATCGAATTCGCCATTAGAAAATGCAGTTGCGAATACTAGGTAAATATCAAAGTCTGGATTAAAAATAAATCTTAAATATCTTAGTATTTATTTCAAGACCATCTTAAGTAATGCCTTAAGTTCTCTGGCCGGTATTCATAGTCAGTTCATATATTCAAGATCGTTTTAAGTTCAGTCTTGAGATGTCACGAACCGATTAGAGGGCCGTATTAGTGTCTTAAAAGTCTAAAATAAGAGCGAACTATTAATAATCAGCCTCTAACTGATTCGTGACACCTCAAGACTGAACTTAAGACGATCTTGAATATAAAAATTGACTATAAATACCGACTTCAATTATCTCTTTTTTTACAAAACACATTTTAATTTTATTTTATTACAATTTTAATTACACGTAGAAATCTTATACCTCCATTTATCAATATGTTTGGGTTCATGATAGTAACAAGTTGATGCAACAGATCGGGCTGGCTATGAAACAATTCCGGAGCGGCGGACTTCATGGATTGTTCGAAGCGTTCTGCTTGAGAACCCGGTACTCCATACCATGTCTTTGGTTCTCCCCAATGCAGATAATTAATGGAATAGCTCCAATGATCTTCATTGTGCCAACAGAATGTCGCGAAGCACATGCCGACATACATCCAAGGAACTTTCATGCCACTAATGTCAGCATTAATGTGACCCAGAATGCTTCCACGTAAAACCGGCAAATTATTTAAATTCCATGAAGATTCAGCATACTCTTGATCACAAGTGAATAAATTAACGCTGGTCTTGGTTGGAAATCCGGATCCATGATCCATCGTATGCAAATCGGCACCGTATTCTACAGTCACGTCTTCATCAATGGACGAGACTATTCGCCAAAACTCCTTTTCCACCAGTGATGTTGGAACCATCTACAGAGAAAAAAAATTATTAAGCATATAATGAAAAGAAAAAATATATACATATATTTCTTTTATAACGACCAGCAATGACTTACATGCACAGGCATATTGAAATAGTCGCTTTTGAATTGATCGGCCATTTCTCCGAATTGCTGCAGGGTGTATTCTCTCTGCGCTTGCTCGAAACCAAATGCCTCCATTGGCTTCGAAACTTCTTCGGCAACGCATTTGGGACATCGCCAGTCTCCCTTTGGTATTTCCGTTAATGGTGGCATAAGACAAAACGTATGATAGCTGTCATCACAGCCGTCACATAACAACATATTTTCTTCATTGTCGCCTCTCCCACAATTGTGACAAATATATTTTGCCAACTAAATGAGAATAAAAGAAAAGATAATAAATTAGTTATTGAATTATATATATTTTTTATAAAATATTGTAATATAAAGAATGTAAAATTCTACTTACAGGATCAAACTCATAAACGAGTTTCAAGCCACGCGTTTTATTAGATTTCTTTCCCTCTTTGGTATTAAAGCCGGCCATTTTCGGGCCTGGTCCATAAAATTGTAACTTCTTGAGTTCTTTGCTTTTATCCATATCGCAATTGAAATATCTGCTCTTAATTTTATCCTTACACTCGTTGTCTGAGTCGCATTCTTCCTTGCAATCGTCCTGTTTAATCGATACATCTTGCTTCTCTTCTTGCCCGGAATATCGCTTAGATCGTCGTGAGAATTTTTCATTCGGTGGTTTAATTTGCTGTCGAGATATTATTCCATGTGGTTTATAATCGCGATCTTTCTTCTCATTTGCGTCCGAATCCGGCTCAATTTTCTATAACAAAAGGTTAGTTTGTAATTAACTAGAAAAAATAATTACATAATTTTTATATATATATATATATATTACTAGTTTAAATAAATTACAATTAAATTACAAATAAATTAATTTTATCAAAATTTCGAAATTAGCATTGTAATGAATAATTTCCTGCGAAATAGAACTTGACTTACAATATCTGACAATGTCTTTCCTTGCTTGAAAACGTCAAAGGGATATAAAATTCTCTCATAGTGATTCTTCAATATGCTGCCTACACTTCGCCCAGATGGATAACCCAATTTATTAGCAATTTTTGCCCATCTTCTTTCCTTAGTCACAGTTTCTATACCGCCTATAAATAATTCATAAAAATTAAATATATAAAGTGTGCAAAAATAAAATACATAAAACTATAACTAATAACTATAACTAATAATTAATAACTATATACTGTATATATAAAATTTACCTTCGTCAGTGACTATTTTATGTAAAGAATACAAGTCCAGAGCTTTACGTTCCACAAGCGGAATTTTTAAGGAGGAACCTTGAAGCTCCCAAAACTTTGCAATTTGATCTAAAAAATTAAGCTTTATCCTGGTCTTGGCTTCTAATTCATTTAACCTTTGTATTCTCGGAACAAATTTGAACTTGTCCACGTCCACGGCAAATGGTGGCTGCCAATTCTGTAACACAAGCCGTATAATACTTTATAGATATCTACAAAAAAGTTTGATTTAACAATTTTATCTTGATAAGTATAGAGAAAGAAAATTCGCGTTTCTGTCCTTCCTTCGCGCGTTCCTCTCTTTGATAATTCTATATATAAAGTTCAAGTTCTGAAAAGTATTCTCGATTTCAGTCGAATAGTGGTCGCATGTTCCTCACATCGACAATGCATATTACTTATTCAAGGAGTTGAAGATCCGGTACTACTTCGGGTCATAACTAGAGGCGCAGCTATAGTATACGTGGCCCTTACTTTGCTGTAGCGTAACTAACGTTCGATAGCAACGATAAGGAGATAATTGAGTTTTCAACAAACTTCGCTTCCTTCGAAACGTATAGCATACACATTGGATTAAATTTGGAATGAAAATATCAGCGTGTAGATTTCATCTTTCATTGGAATCTGACAAATTACGGTATTTTACCGGCCTGAATATTTAATACTGTATTATTACACATATACTGTTATAAAAGATATTCGTAGATCTTTAATTAAATAAATATGTAGATAATATTTTATCTGTAAGATGGCAATCGCATTGTTATTGTATTTTATCTATAGTGAACTTGAAAGTCTTCACACAGTTCAGTTAGTGCAGCAAAATCTAGATTCTTTCTATTGAGATATTTATATGTATGATTAATCAATATCTCATAATCTACCCTGCATAACAATCGTGTCTCTAAATATACATCTATACATTCTATATATATATATACTCTCCTATGTGTAAATTATGTGCTAAAACAATTAAACGAAATAATCAATAAACTCTGAAAGCTTGTTTATGTGATGAGTATGAAGATTATTTGTGAAAACGGAAAAAATGTGAGGTACATACAAATCTCGTGCATGCGATATGTTATAGTGCTAATTAATGAATATATTTTCATAATTCTTTTTTTATTCTATCGCAAATTACTTATACTGCATTGTTTATAAAAAAATTAGGTCCAACAAATGATATCGTATATATTAATTGAACCAATTATATTCAAGTGTTACAAGGACTCAAATACCTGATCAGCATCGTAAAGAAAAAAGTTGATTCAAATCCGAAAAGAATTTACATGTAGTTGCGTAGAGTATTTTTTTAATGTTTTCAGTACAAGTTGGTGTTTGAATTTAAATAATTATTATTAATTTTTTCTTGTATAAATATTTTATCTTTTTCTCTCATTCGTTATTCGTTTAGATAACATATTATTTATTTTTTCGATAACAAAACTCAACGTTTTAAACGTTCCTCAATCCATTAATTACGTTATGCAATTAAATATTAATATAAAATTCCTTGCAACGAATATTGCACGCGCGGCGATATTCCGATACGCAACAAAGTATAGTCCAAATAGTTAATCTCATTCAGCGTCACGTTGAAATGCTATAGTAATTGTAAAGTTCATCAATCAAGCTATCGTTTTACGAGCGTCCAACGGCCGTGTGTAACGTCGCGCATTTCCTACGACACAACTTCCGTAATGGCGGCATGCTCTCGGGAAAATATCAGGCTCTGTAGAAAGTATACTAGTGGTCTTCTCACGAGTGTATCATTGTGTTCTTCAACCGTGCACAATACTGACACAAGCTGATTTTAATAACAATTCAGTAGGGAGCAGAGATCTTTGGAAAGCAGAATTTTGACGCGCTTATTCATCGCGATACCAATAGAGTAGACCAATTTATATATTATGAATCTTCTTCAAAGAGATGGTGATGATTTGACGAATTATAATAACCCGGAAGCAAGCGAAATATGGGCAAATATCTTGAATTGTATAGATACATTTTTGTACGTTCAAACATTTATATATTCAAACATTTATATATACATATCTTTCTCATTTCCCTTCCCCCTCACCTCCCCCTCTCGCTCTCTTTCAATGGAAAAAAATGATTTTATATTTTTTATATCACGAGACACGGAGGTATTTCGAGTATCAAGTGCACATTATATATATATACATACATATATACATACTACATATACATGTATATGTAATTTAGGTACGACGTGGCCACCCCGAGCGCCTAACTCTGACGTGACGCCGCAATATAATTCTTTTATTGATTCTCTTTGGAAGAATCCGCGAATGACAAGATTTTTGATGAATCTATACGATCGAAAGCTTCACTACACACTTATCGCATTATCAACGATCGCACTTTGAAGATTTCGAAGCAAATCGAAGATAAACTTGCAGTTCACCTCGTTATTTCCGGCTCGTTTTCGCAAAATGTAGAGAGAATATCGATTCCATGTACTTTTCTCAGCCGACGAAAGCGACAGTTGTGATCAGAATATTTGAAAACTCGATAAAAGAATTAAGAACTCAGTCTTATTACGGGACGAAATTCGAGAAACTATTTTTGCAAACACACGATTTTTAAATACACGATTAATGAATTCGATTATATTATATGCTCGTTCGGTTTTTATCAATACGAACGCTGTTACTGATAAAGATTGCTGCTCGAAAACTAGCCGACATTGCGCATGGTCTTTGACGAATTTCCACATTCACGTTACACTTTTCCACACAAATTTCAGAAGTCGGTAAGTACTAGAAAACCAGTAAACAAATCCGAGCTTTTCTTGGATGTCACGTTGAAAATGATTAGATAAAAATGAGTATTGTATCGTAATTATGCACTATCACTCGTAAATCGCATCTAGGAACGAAGGAACAAAACGTCATAGAGACGACAGCTTATAGAATAAATTTCTTGCAGCAAACAGCTTGTAGAATAAATTTTTTTTCAGTAGATGAGAGAGAGAGAGAGAGAGAGAGAGAGAGAACAAACAATTAGCTACAGCCGGAACAATTATTAGGTATCGATTAGCCGGTGTAGGTAAAAATCAATAATTTCTTGAGTGCCGGCGCCTTGATGCTTTTGACGGGCAGACTTATACCTGTCCGAAGAAAATGACGCAACACAATCGCGAACGCGTTATCGTTTCACCTTCGGGTAATGTTTTCTCTGAGAATTGGTCGCGATCTCGACGGTTATTAAAGATTACCATTATCTCGATGAGCTGAAAATTTCTGGCGCGGAGCAGTGCGATCGGAAGAAGAAATCTCCCGGATGAATAGAAACGGCTTCTTCCCAAAAGTGGAAAAAAACACGGAAACATGATATTTTAGCTTTTAAGTCGGACAGATACGATCGTTACGCTCAAAGTGGTTCAATAATTATCGTTAAATAAACGTCCATGCATTTTTTTCTAGAAGACGTTCTCGAATCCCTGGAGGAAAGATGTCGCTGAAATTAATCCGCAGGTTTCATCTTCAGGTGTTAGCGAGTTCAACATTTTTCAGTACGTTAGCTGAAATTTCTGCAACTTTCAGCAATCTCGCTATGAAGTCTCAAAACCTAGAATAATTACAGTGAAATTTTTCACCAAAGCACAATCGCGTCGACGGACGGCATTCCCACATTTTGCACGCATCGACTTAGGGTCGGATCACGTGAGCCAAAAACGATCCATTCGTGAATCCGACCCAACGCTCGCTTCACCCACGCATTCAGGAAGGAAAGCCGAGATTTCCGACATCCAAGTTTTTCCTCTTTATATGCGGAAACAAGATGGTGGCGCAAATCGTTTCTAATGGTGGCATAAACTATAACGACGTGCGACGAACGAATGACAAAGAGTCGAGAAACGATGCTCAGGTAGGAGGATCGCGACAGGTTTCGCGTGTATCAAGTAAATAGATCCGAATTGCAACGGGAGAGCCCTGGCTACGGTCGAGAGCTCGCCGAGTGAAAGGTGACGATATAGCGCGGAAAAAAATTATGTCATGCGGCGAACTGCAACGCGCCCAGTGATGAGATTTCCTCGGAACCGGAACACGCCCTCGACGAAGCCTCGTAGTCCGGTCTAAACGCACCTCGTGCACCCGAACGAGGCCCGAGGGGGTGAAAACGAGGAGAAAGACGAGAGTCCACATTTGAGAAGCGCCTTCCTGACAATTGCGCGAGAATAACGGGATCGCGTCGGCGTCGCGAAATTCTCTGTCCCCGACAAGAATCGAAGGAAATCTCGCGATATCCTTTACCCACGACTTTCCGCGGTGCCCGATGAGCCACCTCGAAGAGCTTCCTCGACAAGGTGACCGTCGTGTCCCTCATTGTCTCGGCCATTTTACATGGCGGTCGCCGTTGTACCGTCCGCGGTTATCATAATTTAACGTGAACCGATCGCGACTGATCTTTATTTAAATTCGTATCGATATTTCCAGCATCGTTTTTTTTTTTTTTTATTAATATCGATGTCGTTAGTAATTTTCGAAAAAGAGCATCCATTGACATCGTCCTGGCGTTGCGAACGAAGAAAAGAGCGAGGTTCTTCTTCATCTCTCGCTTCGTTTTAATCGCCATAGCGTCTATACGCTTTTTCCTAGGTTTCCTCTTTCCTTCACGCAATTTTGTCGACGTAACGATACGTAAGGTTGTTACATTTCGCAAACGCAGGAAACATGGAGAACACTCCGTGGAAAATACGGCGTGCGAATGGGACGCGCATGTAGTGCACGAGGAAGCTTCGTAACCGCTGGACCTTCTTTCCCATTCTCGTCGCCGTCGTCAACGTACCGTAATCGTCGCCCAGAGAGACAGAGAAAGAGAGCGAGAGAGAGAGAGAGAACTAGAACTTTAAAAAACGCATCGCAGTGCATAAAAACGAGGTCGCGCACTCCTCGTCCGCGAGGATCCGCGTGCCTTCTCTTTCGAGCCGCACGAGAAAGGAAAGCGGAAGGACCCCGTCGACGTCGACGATGACGATGACGACGTCGACGACGATGACACACGGGTAGGGCAACGCTTCGCTCGAGATGACGCGCCTTAAGAGCCATGTGTCCGCCTCTCGTCGATCTGTGTGGGTGCTACTCACGGGCGGCGGTTTAATCTTGCAGATGCCGGAGCGCTCGGCGATCGGTCGTATCTTGGCGATGTAGGCGAGCGGGTCGTGGAACTCCTCGTTGGTCGGCTCGAACACCGGTGCTTCCGGCGGCACCGTGAACTCGAAATCGGTCTCGGTGCGTTCGCAGGCCGCGACGTCTTGGACGCAACGTAGTTGATTCCCCGAGGGACGATTCTCAGTGCTTCTCGAACCCATGATGCGCGGAGCGAGGCACACACGCACGCACGCACGCACACGCTACTTCCGACGCTGGTCAGCACGCACGCACTTCAAATTCGAGCGAAAGCCTCGCCGCCAGGCACCACGAGTGGAACGACGACGACGTCGCGCTACTCGACCCGGATTACTCGCGCGACCACATTGCCACGAGTTCCCGAATCGATCATGTTCCCGGACGTCGTTACTTCGACGGTTGTCGTTGCCGCTGCTGTTCACCTCCGCTGCCGCGACTGCTGCTTGACAATAAACGACGCGCGAATCACGCGGATGCAGCATCGACGTCGTTACGTGAAGTCCCGCACACGACCCACCGCGACTGCTGATTACCTCCTCTCCTCTCCGTGTTACGCTCACGTCGCTCTCGCTCGTCCCTTCCCTGCTGCCGCACCTGACCTGTGTCGTACTTGAGCAACGGCTCGACGACTGCGCCATCGGTGGACGAGTGGTGGACGACGAGCCCCGTGAGCCGTGAGATATCCGTTTCGTCGTCGATTTTCGCAGATTTGTCCGTTTTGTGGGCTGAGATGCCACATTGCAGACGTGCCACGCGAATAATCGAAGAGAGGGAATGCGCGCGCGGGAGAGAAGCCAGCTACTTATATCCCCTCTCCACGCGCAATTCATCCTGCCACGTTCTTTGTCCCTGCACTGGATTCTACTCGCCTTGTTCGCTAAATTTTTTTTATTATACACTTGTCTCATTTTTAATTATGTAACAAGTATATAATAACAAGTACGCTAGTTAAGCTAGACAGATGAGATCCTGTTAAAGATGCTCGGCGCTTATAGAAGTTCACGTGACTGTTAACATTTAAGTATTAAGGCTCGATTGCACCGACGTGATTTCGGTTTTATGCGAGACTTTTAAATACTGTCTCTGTTTCTCTTTTGACTTTAATACGAGATAGAGTTTTAAAAGTGTCGCTTAAAATCAAGTAATGTTGATGCAATCGGGTCTTAGATTAGGAAATTTTTGGTATACCGTTTATCCTGATACGGTGAACGCTAAAGTCACGTTATCTTTTTCTTCATACCTATTATAATTAAGAAAAGGATAACGTGACTTTAACGTTCACCGTATCTGCGAGATAACGGTATTGCAAAAACTCCCTATTAATAAACTGATAATACACGGTACTAATTTCATAATTTATTAGCTTCATATCATACATATACAAAAGTTTAAAACTACTTGATTTTTATTAAAAACTGTGATTTTAATGTTATCATCCGAGGTTGATTATCAATAGAGATGATAACTGCAAAGAAAGAATTGTAATTCTTCGGTAATACATAAGATATTATAATATACGTATTTCTTTATACAGCATTTATATAATAAAAATATCACAAATTTAATAATGTATTACCAAAATATTTATGTTATAATAATAATAATCGCAATTTTTTATTGTCAATAATGGCATCGTTCTTCAATTATCCCCAGATTCTCGAGACCTTATTAATATAGTCACAAAAATTTGTCCAAGACCGAGTATTTTTAATAATATTTCCTCGGTAACAAAATAGATTTGTAATCTCGCTCCAGCGTCACGTGAGTCCAGGATCTTGCGCAGATGGTGTAGATTGCAAAGCCCATTCTACAATAGGCAGTAGCAGTAGCGGATCAAGGAATAGGCATAGAAATCGACCAATGATAGTTAATTATTCTCCTGACATTCGATTATAATTTGTTGATTTCTACACCTACACCTTAATCCACTACTGCTACTACCCATTGTAGAATGGGCTTAAGAAGGCTCGTGATACGTTATTTTTTTACTTTGCGATAGTGATTGGGTGTGTTCTTTAAAGTCGTAATCACACTAGCGATTGAGCGATTGTGATTGACGATTGAGGATTATTTTTCAATCAATTAGAACAAAGCAGTCACCGATTGCTTTTCTCTGATTGGTTGAGAAGTAATCCTCAATCGTCAACCACAATCGCACAATCGCTGGTGTGATTACGGCTTTAGGCATCGTATTTGCCGGTCGCGTGTTTTTTATACGATCACACAGATACGTAGCCGGTTGCGCAGCTAAAGTGGGGAGCACAGACTTTTGCATAACGCATAAAGCATGTGCATAAGGAATTTCATTGGCCCATTTCCTTATGCATGATTCAATGAACCAATCAAATTCTTTATGTATGTATACGGTTTATGCGTTATGCAAAAGTCTGTACTCCCCGCTTAATTCTAATCGTCTACATATCTTCTGTGTATCCATTGCCAAAAGAACGAAAATCTGCGCTGCAATCGACTGTGCAGTTATATTAAAAGAACAAATTATTGCAAGAACTGCTGTGTATCCGATGTCTAAAAAGACGCACCTATTATGTAATATAACGAAGGCTGCGCACGAGACTGAATGAAGTCTCCTTATATCTTCCTTCATGGATTAAGGGTAGGTGTAGAAATCAATCATAGTCGAATGTGAGGAGGATAATTAACTATCATTGGTTTTAGGAGGATAATTAACTACCATTGTAGTAGAATGTGGGCTTAAGAATATACTTAACATTCTCAAATATAAACCCTGATCCACAATTGTGTAAACGATGTTGTAAGAATTGACCAATTACGGTTAAATACAAGGAAAATATCCAACTGTGATTGGACAATTCTTACAACGTGATCATTTACAACTACGTTTACACAGTTGTAAATCAAGCTTAAAAATCAACTATAAATACTTTCAAATGTTGCAAAATTTTTTAGTATGATATGATTGGTTTATACATTTACAGCGTTTTTCACTGATAAAACTGATGCAATTGAATGCAAATCATTTTACATATTTTCAGTATTAAAAAATAATTTAACCATTTTAGTTAGATATTCTTTGTCGCGATAACCTTATAATGTTAAAGTTTTAAATTATTTATTAACACTGAAAATATATAAATTGATTTGCATTCAATTGCATTTAGTGTGCACCATTGTTACACTATTTTTCCTAATGAAAAACGCTATTAGATCCATAAAGAATTAAAAGCAAGAACTAATTGTACTGAAGAATTTTACAAAGCTGCTTTTTCCGTTAAACGCAGCCTTTGTATCGATCAGTGTGTAGCAGAAAGAAACTTGAGAGAGGATATATTTTAACTTTTTTTTGTGCACCAAACCTCTAGGATAAAATGCCCACGTTTTTATGATTTTCTTCCACACTATTACATGGATTAAAGAAGAACGAAACATCAAAGTTGATTATTCATTTTTGTCTAATCCACGTAATAAGCTGATTTTTCATGTGCAGCAAGCTGCGGCAGCAAAATGTTATTATTGGTTAAAAATCTTTTGTGAGGTGACGCACTGTGATGCACTTCCAATCAGTTCTCGAAAATTTGTATCACGTGACATTTTGCTGCCGCAGCGTACTGCACATGAAAAATCAGCTATAGTATGGGAGTGAACCACCAAGAACATGAATATTACCCTACGAGATTTGGTACAAAAGAAGGTCGAGAGTCCACTCTCAGATTTCTCTCTGCTGGTAATAAAATGTAATACCCTATTTAACCATCAGGTGGCATTATCTTCAAAAGTATGAAAAATTGCCATCTTGATATGTCTTGATATTTAGGTATCTTCATGATCAAGGATCAAGACGTATCTCTTGTCTTCTTCTCTTGCGTACTGCTGTGAGTACAGAAAATTACGTAATTATTTTACGTTCTTGACATTGTCTTGTGTTTTACTAAAACTTGCGAAATGTAAATTTGGAGTATTGAAAGACATTTTAAAGAATATTTGATATGATTATACGAAATTGGTTATGTTCATTAAATATTATATGTTAAGGTTGTAATAACTACATATTTTTCAGACTTTAGTCAATATGGGGAAGGAATTTGGAAACCTTTATAAAATTAATGGCATTGTCTATTTTCGCTTAAGTCCGTACGAACAAAAAACCTTCAAAGGAATATTTTCTGAAGGTGTACCAAACCTAATTCGTCGTTTCCGAGGCAGTGTATTTAGGGTTGCACCTTGTAAGTATATTTAACATTTGCATATATAATAAGTCATTTATTTCATAATTTAATATCTTTATCATTCTCTTCGTTACAGTTTTCATGTTTTCCTATTTGCTTATAAATTGGGCGGATGAGAAGAATCGCGCTCTTTCTCGCAAAAATCCGAAGGACTATGAAAATGATACGTAAATATAGGTGAATTTCAAGTTAATGATACTTAGTTTGTATTGTAAAATATCAGTTAATCTTATCTTCAATGGTGAAGTAAGAGAACTAATATTGTATTGGAAATAATATATGTGTACAAAAATACTTTAGATTTTTCGTAGTTGCTTTCCTCTTTTGTGAGATATAAAAGATAATCGATGCAAGTCAATTATATTTGTATATCTATTTTTGTTCAATGAATTTAATTGTCTATACACATATGTTTTTATCTTTTCAATTATAATTTTTACAAAAATAAAAATATGATTTCTGTACCAATGTCAGTTAAATTGTAATTGGTAATTATGGATATTAAGAGCCCAGACACAAGCTTTTGCATAACGCATAGTGCATAAGAGAATCAACCAATCAAAGTTCTTCCTTTCCATGAAGTGGAAGGAAAGGAGGGATTCAGATTGATTGTTTCTCTTGTGCATTATGTATTATGCGTTATGCAAAAGTCTGTGCTCCCTGCTTAATGGACACCATGCTGAAGACCTTGACCTATGTTGTCAACGTCATGATTCTGAATAATTTTGCTTTAACTGGGTGGAGGCCTCTCATAGTTTTCCTGAGATATTTAGACTTAAAAGTCTAATTTATGTAGTATACCTTTCTGTATACAGAATAAATTCTGATGACCCCGACTTTGAATTGTTGACAGTATGTACTTCTGTTTATCTCTATTGGCATTCAAATTTTCACTGATATTCAGAAACCACCATTACATCAGTTATTTTGCTGATTCTTATTTAAATGTAAATATTTATTTTCCAAACGTATCAATGCGTGTTTTACAATTATAACTGAACTGTATCCACCAATACTGGAAAAATAAATATGTATAATGTAATTCATACAGCTTATATGTAATATATAAGTAAAAATATATTAAACTATAATATATATATAAATAATCAAATATCAATATATAATTAGATATTATAATAAAATCTTGTTACAATTCATTTGGATTTTCAAACTTATATTGGGTTAATATTTCTTCATTTTTTAATCTTTATAAGTTTTCAATTGAGACAATTTTGTTTAGATTGATGCTGATCACTACTCTCCTTTGATCCAGAATATAAATGCGATTTTCCTCAAAGTGATAATGACTTGATAAATAAGTAAAAAATAGGCAGTTGAGAGCTCTGATACACAATTATTCCTGCATTATATTTAGAACGTCATATATTTCTCAAATCTTATATAACGATTGAATGTTTTGGTTCCATTCATATCATCAGTAGTGTTACAGTAATACATTGAACAATCTTGACCAAATCACTGGGTAGTCGTAATTTATTTAGCAATAGAGTGCAATAAAGAGAATCTCTCGGTTTACCTTATCTAGGAGATGTAATCATCAGTTAATTGCAATTTATTTAGCTAAGTGAGTGCTAAAATAAAAAAAAAAGCGAATTAGTTAAAAAGACTAAAAGTTATTTAAAAAAAAAACAAGTTATTATGAAGACTTATCCACTGCACTCCATGACCGTGTATTAAGTTAAATGTAATAAATGATCGATAACATAATAAAGAATAAAAGATGTAATTGCCAAACTGACTGTGTCAAACGAAGTCAAATAGAAAATAACAAAAGAATGAGCAGTATGAAATAAATATTAAGAATGGGAAACAATATAAAAAACAATGTCTAAGGAAATGAAAGTAATATAGGTTGTCAAATCACTTATAATGACTTGGTCTCTCACTTGTGTTATAATTTGTTTTGCTATTGATTAAACAAATAATTAGGAAGATTTGCCACATCCGTTATATACGCGCGACGTTATTAAATTGACTGCCATTTAGCCAATCCGGTCAAATTAAACTGCATTCTCAACAGGTGTTTCCCTTTCCTCAAATTACACATTCTTTGTAATCTCTCGTTATAACAGGTAGTTCTATTGGTTCCAGATACCGGTCTTCGGATTTCTTCGTCTTTCATTGCGGTGCAATTTAATTGTAGTGCCTCGTTCTATAGGGCTACGCCATGATTAACGTGCAAATCGGAAGACCTGTTACACGATTTAATATAACTGTAATTGTTCGTGTTATTCCATTTTCATTAAAAGAAATAAGAAAAAGGAAAGTAAAAGTTGAAGATATGAAAACACAGCAGGTTTATCGATAAAACGAGAAAATCGTCGCGGAGCATTCGACGTACGAATCGTATACGATCCTGAAGGCATCGCGGCGGAGATTGCCGATTCGAACGAATCCGAGGAGCGCCATGTCGGTCTCGCGGACGTTCAACCAATGGCACGTCGCGTTACCTGCGGCGCACCGAACAGGTAACACCGACGGTGCGTCGATCGTGGATTACGATCGGATTAGTCGCCGGAGTATTCGCGGTCGAGCATGTTCGGGACGTAGCTCCGCTGCTAGTTTTCTGTCGCCTCGGGATCGAGTGCCTCCCTCTTCCCTCGGCTCTCTGCCTGTTTCCGTCTCTCTCTCTTGGTGTGCGTGCGCGGTGCAGTGCGTTTTGTGAACGAATTTGTAAATAAGGTAAGCGATCCCGTTTGTCGCGCGCTCGCTTCAAGGCGCCCTGCGATCTTCTCTATTCTGTTAGAATTCGAAGCGAATCGAGCGATATTCGGGAAATTAATACGAGACCGTCGCCGTCGTAACGCTTCGAAACAGCACCGTTGTAAACTTGGAAGGCGTGCAACGCCGCAATCCGTCCGGTGTCGCGCACACCTGTTGCCGTCTTCCGCGGCGTAGGTACATGGCCGCGTTGCGTGCCATGCCTGTTCTCTAACTTTCAACGACATTTCGTTACGTCGCGTTGTTGCGCAGCTGTTTCACCGTGTAAAATACCTGCGCAACGGCAACCCCAGCTAGTAAAAAACAAGCTAGTTAAAAAGTTACGGAATAGGTCTGCTGGTCTGCGTCGCTTTTCACGTCGCCTGCAACCGACGAGAGGACGACGGCATTTGCAGGATAAAAATCGTGCAAATTATCGGACGGTTGTATCAACGCCATCAACTTGAACGTGCCACACTTGTTCTTTATAACGTCGCGTATTCTACTCGAATCCAAATCATGTGATCACATCATCGACGTGAAATTCGTAGCACTCGAATACCACGCAATTGTGGGAGGGGGGGGGGGTTTTTTTGGGGGGGGGGGGGGGGGGGATACCAACAAAATCCAAGGGTCACATGTCCGAATTGTGTCATCGCCACAAAGTATCACAATAGTAATGTACGAGTGAAGGAAAGATATAAAATAATGTTTTGACTTGTCGACCTTGCGTTTTCATTTTGAATTCACTGATGCGAGATTTGTAGCACAACCGGAAGATGTAATTATTGAAAAAAAGGAATAGAAACTTCTCGATATTTGCTCGTTAGTGTGGCATGTTCAAACTCGCTAATCTGATGTCCAATTGTAATTGTATAAACAAAACTAAAAATAATTGATAAAAATCAAACCCCAAGATTTGCAATATAAATATAAAGGCGGTAGAAAGGTCAATTTATGAGCAAAACTATTAGGTGAAAATTTAAAATAAGTTTAATAAATTATTATTGTTAATCACAAGTTAAAATAAATGACACGTAAAAGGTGATACGTTTCGACTTATCAGCCAATTAAAACTAAGTAATAAATAAAAAAAATAGAATATACTATTTAAATCATAATAAACAATAAGTTTGTATTATTTTGTAACACAAATTAAATTTAAATGAAGGTTTAACGAACAATTAAAGACTAATCTAAATCTAATTTATATGAACACTCTAATTAATATATTATCTGTTATTTATTAATTTGATCATCCTTAATTGTTTGTTAAATCTTTATTTGAATTTAAATAATAATACTCTTAAACAAACAAACGTTAGAATGATTCTTAAATTGATTCTACAAAAGTCACATTCCAATATAAGAACAATAAATAATAATGATTATTTTATAACGAAACACGTTTTTTTGTTAATAATATATAACAATAGTTCAAATTAAAAACTGAAAATGTCGAGAAGATTCGCTAACTTTAAATTGCGTCTTTAAATGGCCAATTTATTCATTTCTACTTTATCGATTAGATATCTCTCATATATTTCATGGTTGAATAAAATATCTCGGAGATATCTAGAAAATATCTCACGGATAAATTTACCAACAACTTATCTAGAAGTGAAGACATTAGGCATTAATTCGAAATTATTAATTAAAATCTTAGTTTTAAAGAGAAGACTTGTATTGGTGTGGAATGTAGGGTTATTTATAAATAAAGCTAAAGATGACGACGAAACTAACTCGATTTGCCTCGATACTATTGTATGAATCATAAATATGAATCATACGACTTGTTCTACGTATTTAAACGTATCTAATACCTCTCTTCAGTTTCATAACATTTCGAAAAAATAATTTATAAAGTTCATCTGTAATAATAGGTAATTCTATCTGAATAGTAAAACTACACGAGGATGTAATCGATACGTTTCCTCGGTGACATTAAAACGAACGAAAGGACCGCCTGTGAGGCGAAATTAACTAATTGAAGATTAAAGAATGCTGTTAAGATTGAACTTCCTAATTGGACGATACGGGATCTTGATTGCCGGATAATTCATTGTATCTAGATCACGTCTTGATTTCTCCCAAGTCTATCTCCGCTAAAATATTGAAAAAAAAACATGTATATTGCTTGCATTTGTATAACAGTCAAAGTTATATTGTATAATTTTTATTGTTTGTATTATCGCTAGAAGTTTATCTTTAAAATCACAACAGCTGATATAACTATTATTATAATTGTGAAACTTTCAAAGATTATAATGTTTATTAATGCAAACGAAATTTCTGTGCAAAAATGATTCTTTTAATGAGAAAATACCTTTTAATCTCGAGAAACAATAGTAAAGATCATTCTTTTGTAAATGGCAAGAATGTAACAGGAACAATAATGGCATACGCTATTTATATCAGACGCGCGCAATCACTATAACAATTGTAATGTCGATACGCTAATTCTTATCGGGCTATCATTATATATAATCTGATGATTCATCGATTGCCGACTTTTAATCATCCTTATTTTAGTATATCTCGCGATTGTAAAACACGCAATTTCTATTCCCCTTATCCGCGACATACGTAGCTTTTAATCGAATTCAAGTATCGCAGTTTTAGAGCTCTATGTATCTATTATCTATAAATACTACAGTTATATACGAGTAATAACTAACTACGTGTGTAGAATATAACTTGATTATACAGTTTTAATTTAATTCTATCTAATTAAAATTAAACTTAGATATAAAAATAAATCATGATAATCACATACAGTATGAATGTCCATTCCGTAAAGATAAGTTACATATAATTACACATTCAAACATCTCTCCTGTTTTTTGTATATATAGCCTTTTTTTTGTTGTAGCCAGGGTTGGCATGTAATTGAAATATTTTTATTTAAAATTAGTTTTTACAATAAGTATATTTTATATTTTAACGGTGCACATGAAAGTATTATGTATGTTATATTTAAAATTGAAAGATTAAAAGTTTCATATATTTTGTAATTTAATAAGATTAATTGTTAATTTTAGTTACGCTTTTGAGGCTTTCACGGGTATTTTCTTCAATTATACCAGAAGGTTTGCGAGTTTATTATCACCGTGTCTTTCTTCATTATTAATGCCAACGTTTCGTGAACCATACTGTTCACTTCATCAGGGCGAGGGTTGCGCTGATACAATTTTAGTATTTGAATTACAAAATATTTTTAATTAATACTGAAATACGAAACACAAAATACTTTTATATATTCTTATTCAGATATAATATTTATTTAGACATAACATTTTAAAAAATGAATAGTAATAAATATTTATCACAAATATTTTATGCTGTCTGAATGTAAAATATAAAACATTTCCATGTGCTTTGCTGAAATACAAAATACAAGATACAATTGTCTTACAAATACCGTTTTTCAAATAAAAGTATTTCCAATATACATGAAAGAAAAGATTGACTACTGCAGTAATTTAGATGGTAAATATAGCATAGCGTTTTTAATTGACTTGTGCAACCAAAATCGGGCTGTTGCAGCCAAGTAAAAATGTTATGCCATATTCAATCAATCTTTTTTTTTCAGTGCAGACCTGGTCAGTCTTCTAGTCTTTACATTTTTTTTTTTTTCAAATACAGCATAAATTGTGCAGAGTATACTCTTCTTGAAAGATGGTCATTGCGTTTGTCAAGACGCGCAATCACATAGCATCTCGTAAAGAGAGATCTCGTAGTATCAATAGCTCGGAGCCACACGAGAATCGTACGTAATGTCGGCGCCTTTTCATTGAGCAGGTTTAAGTCCACGACGGGGACGTGTCTCGTAAGGCGAGAAGAGCAATAAACATCTCCAAGTTCTCCGTTAGGTCTCGGCTCCCCGCCCGTGACATTTACGAGCTACATTCCTATCGCGGCACGACTGTATTGTTCGTCTTTAATCGGTAATGGTGCGCATAATCGTCGTCGAGTCTTCTCTCGCGCGAAACTCTTATCTCGAAGTCGCGAAAACGTATGTCATATTGCGGAGATCGCGTACACGCGTTATATGCGTTTAGTTCAACACGCGCACCGTCGTCGTTATCGTCATCGTCGACGAGATCAGAGACAAAAACCTCTCAACAAACAAGGAAGGTAAATTTCAACCTCTGTACCGTGCTGCAGAAAATACGCCGGCCGGTGTGCAGCGACTCGATCGAACTTACATCCAAGTTGTCTGTACTGCCTATAGCACATCCCACTGTCGAACGACACCTGTAATTCACGCCTACGAAATGCCTACGTAATCTCCCACGTGAGACTAATGATGTCGTGACACGGATCACGAATGCTTATTATTGACTGTGCATGGATAAATTTTCGTTCTTTCGAATACTGCCAATGCAGGATTTATGGAATTTGAATTGTTATTGCCTTTTAAATTGATATCGCTGATAAATGAACAGCTAATGCAATATTTAAATATCTCTTTCGACAAAAAAAAAAGAGATTTAGTAATTTTATTTATGTTTTAAGAGAGTGGCTTACTTTTTTCAATATTCTAACCGAAAATTAGACTGACCATAGCATTCTTTTAATTAAATGTGTAAAAAAATGTAATGTAAAGTAGTTTCCAAACATTCCTGGTCTTCATTTCGCGTGTATTCGCCTTTAATGTCGCCCTGGTTTCTCACACTGGCGTACGTATGGAAAATGTAGTTTCACGCAGTAGTTTGTTGACCTCCTAGTACATCTGTGATTCCGTGACACACATTACGAATATTTATCAACTTCCATTGATGTAATTTCTGATACATTATCTGTCTGGATATCGAGAAATCTTAACATTTTTTAGGTTCTCTATAGGCATTGTTATTATATATCTACAATTAGTATAATGAATATAATAAATATATACAGTACATGTACTATATACATATAAATATGTATCTTTTTCTCTTTGCAAATATCGATAATTTCAATACGTTTTATATTATATAAGTCACTTAGAACATTATATAAATATCATAAACCACTTAGCAAACGTTCGTTCACTGAGCAGTTTTGGCGAATTACCGCGGCAATTGATATCGATACTTCCACTTTTATTACATTTGTCAGAACAGCGAAAAATATGAATATAATTATTTATCTTCTGAACTAACGTCTAGGTGAGTTAAATCAATGTTTAGACAACGCTAAAACCTCCAAATGCAGTACTTGATATAATCAAAGCATTTCTCATAAAATTGGCTGCGTTTAGTAGAAGAAACACTTTGCAAAAGTAATGAAATTCTTGAATATTCGTTTATACATTTAGATCTAGCGAAGAAATGAGGCCAATCATATTAATGAATTTTACAACAAGTTGCAAAGCTGCTTTTTCTGCAGTCACTGTTTGCCAAATTGTAAAGATTTTATATTTCTTGGGACATAATTGCGAAAGAGAGAGGGAGGAGGGGGGGGGAGAGAGAGAGAGAGAGAAAGAAGTATCGCAAGTACGAGTTATGCTTGCCATTGTGAAAACCGCTTCAAATGCATTTTTATAATCTTGTTCTTTTCTTCGCATTTTCTTTTCCGCCTGCGGGCTCCGCTATGTCGAAAACGTCGAATTACATGCATTCGTCATATAATACGGGTGCATACCACATGAGCGTTATTTCCGAAAGATTACGCTCGTGAACGAGTCTTTTTCACTTGAACGTGATGATGGCTCTCCTATCACAACACGTATTCTTTATTTTTTAGGTAGAATTACTTTTTTATTTTCTATAAATAAATTTATTAGAGAGGCATACAGAACTGCCAGAGAGATCTCTACTACAAGTTCATTAAACTCCAGTTCGCACCTGCGATTAAGCGCGATGAAAATTAACTAAAACGTACAATTAAAATTAATATTTTGATCTTGGGATATACATATATTGCAATTATCTCGAGTAATCTCAAATCGATGGGATTAAACGTACCATGCCGTACAAATTAGATTCGTTCAACAAACGCAGATGATCGTGCGGAAGAATGGGATTGATATCCTTAGTGATTAATCAGCGAACCGAGCAATCGAGTGAAAAGTTTAGCTACGCTGCGATTCGATCCATTCACTGCAGAACTCGTTCGCAACAAGACGCAAACAGCTTAGATCACCATAAGTATGCGAGGGTATATATTGCTAACTTTCTTTCTACTTTTTCAACGCTCGTATGGGCGCTCGTGTCCGCGATGTATTTACTTTCAACGTGTCTTACCGGCACTGCCGGCGTACTAATCTTACGGATGTATGAGAGTGGAACGGCTAAAGTTTCATTTAGTTCCGTGTGAAAATATCCTTACACAAGGTCCTTCCACCAAGTCGACATGACTTTATCAAAAGAGAGATATATATATATTTTTTTTTTCCAAGGAAAACAGGCTTAAACTTCTAGAACGTTAAACACATGTCTAATGAAATGTAAATTTACGATAATCGATCATATACTTTATCAAAAGAGAGATATATATATATATATATATTTTTTTTTTCCAAGGAAAACAGGCTTATGACAGGGTTAAACTTCTAGAACGTTAAACACATGTCTAATGAAATGTAAATTTACGATAATCGATCATGATGAATATTGGCATAATATCATCTCGTTTTTTCTCGCAAGTGGTTGTAATTGATTGTGTATGAGTTGTTACCACTGAAAATTTTCCACGCTTTCTATATAATAATTTGCATGTGCATCCCACATGTGTCCTATATGTAAAATTAACATATCTTGATGAACATCATTAAGTAATAATTGCGGAACATTGGAGGATGGCATAATATTCACACACGATTGCTTTCTATTTATACCATGATATTTGCGATTATATATTAAAAATGGTAATTATATGTATTTAGAAAAAGAGTTTTGCACATATAATGAAGTGTAATCAAGAGTTATCAAGATAATGATGACATAAAAATCAAAGGGGATTAGATCCTCTTTGATAAAAATCATAAATATTCATCAATGACATACCGACGTTGACGGAATGCAATGACAACTGCGATATTTGTCGCGAGAACAGTTACAGCTGCATGTACCGGTGTTAATGCAGCTTTTTCCACGTTTTCTGAGATTTACATACATGCCTACTGGCCTGTAAAATTGCCGTACGGTTATGTCCCAGTAGTATACAAAAAATAAAAACTACTAACGCGATAATATTACTTGATCGTAGCACGGGAGTTCCAGTTACGCATAAATAAAATCGCTGAACGGAAATATTAATGTAAAGGAAAAGTTGAAACGCACGCGGATTAAAAATAAAGGTATTATATAATATAATTTCGGCGAGTTTAATTTTTTTTAATAGTTATATAGGTGTGTTAAAAGAAATACATCGATTTTTGTATGTTTATGAACGGATTTTATCAATATCTTAATAATTATTGTAATTAGTTGCATATTGCAACACTTGCATGTAAGATAATCCTATAATCTACGTATAAGAGAAAAAAAATGAAAAGCATTGATAGTTAACAAACACTTATGAGAACGTAGCATGGAACAGTTTGAATAATGTGGCATTTAAAAATAATTTTTAATTCTATTTTTGTTTTTTTTTTTAGCTGTTTTTAATTCGTTAATTTACTGAAGAAATGCATAGAAGGAACAGAAGAAAGAGTGATAGAGGCAGAGATTATAATCGAGACATTCTTCCCAAATTACATTTTCTCGAATGCACGTTGCAACACGCGCACGTGTATGTGCATCCAAACATAATTATGGCTCGTGCTGCATTCCCGGGGCCGAGTCTTAAGATGCGCCGTGACTTCGGTAAACCTCAATTCCATAAAAGACATGCGGCATGTACGAGGTAACGTCCTCGATATGATTATAATGTATCTATGTATTATATATCTTGAGAAACAGAATTAAAATTCAAAAACTCATTTTTCTTGCTAGAGACAGAAGAAAATAAATAATAAAATTATTTGAGATATATATATATATATATCTTTTAGAACTGAACTTATTTTGTAATTTACGGCATGTAATTACTTAAGTAAACTCATTTATTATAACATTTATTATAACGTTTGAGCTTATTTTTCTCTATTTCTCGGATAATTACCGAATTACGTTCTGTTAAGTAAAACTGTAATCGCGTAATAGAAAGAAAAGATAAGGATGCATTTTTCTGAGATTAAATCATGTCACCGTTGAATTTATGGGCTTTTGACAACGTAGCGTCGTATAATGCTGGGTCTCTTATCTATCGGGTTTTGTATTCAGTACCAATACCGCGGAAAGTACGGAATTTATGCCTTCGTTAACGGAACGTCCGTGTACAGTGGATATAAAGTGCATCGTAAAATGTGCATCATCTCGATTTATCATCACGCTGCCGCTCGCGCACACGAGCAACAAAATACTTGCTCGCATTCCCTTCCGTCGACAGTGCGTGGAACATCTCGAGCATGTTCAAGGTTGTTAACCCATTGGCATGGGCGAAAATTACGGTTTAGACTTTTCCGCTTTGTACATGAAAAGAGTTGGTGTAAATGGGTAAAAATAGAACATTACGCGAAAGATCTTACGAGTTATCAAGATATTTTATTTTTATGAAGAATGTAGTAAGTAAAATTCATGTTTATTTTTGAAATTTGTCATTAAGTCAGAAGAACTATAACATGTGTAATTATTAAATAAAAATTGACGAAATAAAAATGTTATGAAATAAAGTGAGGGGGGGGGG
>NW_017275019.1:408675-505611 GCF_001594065.2 Cyphomyrmex costatus | reverse complement strand
GAGAGGGGGGGGGGGAGAGAGAGAGAGAGAGAGAGAGAGAGAGAGACGATAAAAGTTTGATTGATCAATTTATATGCTTCTCTGCTGTCTGCTGTGAAAAGAATTTATTAAATTTTAATAAATATTTCTTTGAGTGGTTCTAATGAAATATTTATGGTACTTATAGTTAATAAATATTTAAACAAATGAAAAAAATGGTAGTTGAAACGATCTATATATTATAATAGTTCTTATATCTAACAGATATGTATTTACATTTAGTAAATATTCCGCTAGGAATTTCTTTATTCAAAGAAATATATATTAAAATTTAGTAAATTTTTTTCTCATTGTCAGTGCATAATATAATGATTGAATAAAAGATTTAGTGGTTTCAAGGTTAAATCGTAGTATCAAATATATTCAAAGTTTTCGAATATACGATATTACGCACTCCATAATTGAATTTTTCTGCAGTGTGTCAGTAAATCATTATGTTTAAAACTTGTCGCAAAGTGCATTTACATGTGGTACATGCTACTAACAGTATACTCATGCCTTTTATTTCTTTTCACACTTTAACCGTCTAACAATAAGCATCCTTGCTGCCATATAAAATTGTATTCTCAATGAGAACTTTAATATAATACACGTTCCTTTCACATACATCGTTCCGCGCTGATACAAACTTTGCATACTTCAGTTTTTATAGTATTACAAAATGATATCTTAGATGTGCACAACTATCGTACTTGACATTTATTTCTCGAGATTTCACATTTACATACATCGACTCAGATTCATTTGTCGACATTGGAAGAATTATTAAGTTCAACTTTAACGCAATATATTCTTATTTGAGAATATAAAAAAATATTGTATGTAACTAAGATACATACAACACTAGAAGAAAATATGACATTTATTATAATATAAAGTTGAGAAAGATATCTCCAATGTACACTGAGAAAAAGTTTACTAAATTTTAATAAATATTTCTTTAAATAATCCCAGCGGAATATTTACTTATGGTAAATAAATATTTAAATAAATGAAAAAAATGATAGTTGAATCAAACTAATGATTCTTGTATCTAATAAATATGTGTTTACATTTATTAAATATTTTACCAAGACTATTCAAAGAAATATTTATTAAAATTTAGTAAATTTTAAGTGTATGCAATTATTTTAGATTCTAATAATTCGTTAATTTTAAATGACTCATTTTGTATGTACACATTTTGTACATGTTGAGGAAATATTGATTTCTAAATGTAGACTCTCGTACGTGAAAATCTAGAATTCAGAGCGTCGATGAGGAATTCCCGACATTGCAGGATCGAAATGCATTGATAACTTGAGTCTCTTGGAGAGGCATACACCGAAGCCCACTCACCTTCTTTCCTTTTCCCTTCCCTTTTTGCCGTGACTGTTGTGTGTTAGGCCTCCGTTGAGATCCGTATAGGCCAGCATTAGAACCGCGTTGCAAACAGGAATTCTTTCACGTCGAGTCGTAGTTACCTTCGGTGCGTGAGAACTCGCTAGCGAAATAGTTATATTTAACGTCTTATATACGATCCATAATTTTATTATGCATTTCCTTATTTTTACAATTCGTGTTCCGCTAGATTAATGTCATTCTTTTTTTTTTAAACTTAAACTAGAATTAAGGAAGTAACTTAAAATATATGGTTAAATATAAAAGTGTACAGTATGGATGAAAATATAGTGTAGAACTTTTAGTTTCGAGAAATATCATTTAAAAAATCTTACAATATTAGCGAAAAAAATTAGAAAAAAGTTAAATAGACGGTGTGTTATATTAAACTTTCGCGCTAAGGATAAGTTGGCACTAAATTGACCGAAGAATCCATAGAAAGGAAGTGCAATATATAGCATAATGTAGGAAGCGTATTATAATGTACAAAAATTGAGACTCTATACACAATTATTATTATTTATTATCATAGCTCGAGCCGAGTGAACGAACACGTCAATTTTTTTTTTCATTAGTGATAATAACCACAGTCAAGAGAGCAGTGTAATTTAAGAAAAATACTTCTCTCTGTTACATGAAAATATTAGTCACATTCCCTGCACCGATATGATGACGAATAATTTCATCAGATCAATTTACCATATCGTTATATAGTTACACAATACTATCAATTTGGCGCGATATAATTCTGTGATCCAAATTCACTGGCACGTAAAATTATACATTCTTTCAATAGAATGACAGAGTAACCTGCAGCTACTAAAAGTGACACTCATTTTTCTCTTCCCTTTTCTTTCTTACCTCGTTGAATGTGTTCTTTAAAATTCATTTTAAAAGTCATTGTATATGACAATAATTTATTTCGACTCGCCAGATATTAAGTCGAATAATGTATAGAATAATCAATACACTGAAAACAGAGTTTGATAAGAGGTACTAAATATTTAGTGAAATAATGCCAATTAAATGTTTGGTTAATATAACTAAAAATATTTTTATCTTTACAAATATATATGTTGAATAAGTATTACCATTGGTAATATCGCATTTGGTAATGTTTACTAAATATTTGTATAAAGGTAAAATAAATTTAGTTTATTAACTAAACATTAATTGGCATTACTTCATTAAATGTATAATAGCTAGAACCAAACTGTTTTGTCAGTAATTCAAAATCTGAAAATAACCAAAATAAAACACGAGCGTAAACACGATCTGATTATTGATTTATATCTTTCACTCTGATTACAAATTCATACATTTTCTGTATGTTTATGTTTACGTTTTTGTGTACGCGTTATGTATATTTATCCTGTTTTGATATTAAATATAATTTATGTAACGTTCATAAACTGGAGACTGTGTGTGTTATGTGTTCGTCATAAATCTATTAATTTATAATTATTCATTATTTGTATAAAACATTTTAAATAATTTTTAACGTAAACATTTTTAAACTGCTATTATTTGATGTAGAGAATAGCCTAGCCCATATTAAGCACTACCTATATTTGTCATTATACAAAATGACAACCGATTAGCGTGGTTGTCATACAACAATGCTTTCTTCGCGTTCTCACGGTATCTTGTCCCATTGGAAGTTGCAAAATTACCTCCGAACAACCTGCTGACGTCGGTGAAAGCGAATCAAAATTACTTATCATTTAACAAGAATCTTCTTATTACTAATTTTCTTATATATGCCGGATGGATTTACATTTAGCGGCCGATTTAGCTGCCGAATCATTAGAATCGCGAGCGAGAATTTCTAAGCGAAACGCCTGACTGCTCGTGCAATTAGAAGCACTTGTTTGCACTTTCGAAACCATAAACGGGCGCAGCCAACTAAACAATTAAACTGCAATTTAATGAGTAGAAAAATATTTGTCCCCCAATGGAGACAAAGATCCGTACAAGTAACAGTAGAGAAATTTTAAGAAAAATTTCGAAGAATTTCTCATTGTTTTTAAATATTGCCATTCGTATCAAATGTTATTGCGAAGTAGTCATAATTTTTCATACAAATCACTACTAATATTTTATTTCAATTGTATTAGATTACTTCTATTTACCTTCTATACAATATCTGCAATTTATTTTCCAGGGAACTTCGAAAGTTTTATAAACGTCTTATATTTATAAGAATAATAATCTTTTGTATCACTTTTTGGAGATTTCTTTGCATATAAAGTCAATTGTTGCATAATCGCAGGAAACGTATGATTTTTTCATCAACAAATATGCATTTACGTAACCTCGTTAATACAACTTAGTGTTGTGAAAAAATTAACGATCAATCGTCATACAAATATGATTGACAACTCACAGATACTGACTGAATGTATTTACGGAACTCATTCACGGAATTTACACTCCCCTACGTAATATCACGAGATTCGCATAGCATTAAATAGAATGTGTGCAAGAACCTTGATTTAGAATCGATGCGATCAAAAACACGACGAAAGACACATATTTATTCATGAGTGTAGCCAAGGAGGGGGAGAGGGTTACGCCCCTCTCTCTAAATCTTCTAGAATAAAAATAATTGCAAAATAATTACAATTTTACAATAAGATAATTTCAAAATTCATGAATATTCATAAGAAAGAGTATCCACAATGAATATTAATGACCATTCACAAAAAATTAATTTGATGAAGAAAAAAAGAATTGGAGATGGAAATTTTCAAAAGATTTTCTGTTCAAGACAGCTATAAATGTTTTAAATGTATATTTTTTTTAATTCGAAAAATCAGTTTACTATTTTGTAAAAAAAATGAAGTAAATTAAATTATTAAATTAAATATGTATAATTTATTTCTAGTAATTAATTAAAAATAATATAAAGTAAAATAAATCCAACACATATTTAACTTACTAATTTATTTTATTTTTTTTTTAATTGTAGACTAATACTTAAATATCAAAAGTCAATTCTAATTGGCTCCTCTTTCGAACAAAATCCTGACTATTTATCCATATATTTATTATGTCTTGCATAAATTCTTGTTGAATACATACGTCACATAATCGATAAATTTATGGATTTATTGATTTATATATTACTTACGCTTCTTTGAATTTTTCGAGTATTTTTCAAGTTGCTTACACGGTTAATATTAAGAGAATGATGGAGGAATTTCTCTTAGAACAAATTCACAATTTCACATTCCTCGCACATAGTTATGCAAAAATTAATCGCCGTCTCAGTTTCTCTTCTATCGAGAATGATCCATCGATGAGCGTAGATTCTGTGACGCATATTTACACGCGACGCGATAAATCTTTCCACTAGAAAATAAAGAAGAAAAATATTGCTACAACACCGTTTTACGGCTCCAAAATTATTCGTGCCATATGCAAATTTTCAGCAAGTTGTCCTTCCTTGTAATCAAACTACATTTACAGGAATTATTTTTATTTTAATTAGATTTTCGTGAATATTTTAATACTCATAACAAAAAATAATTTGTAAAAATATTTAATAAAGTAATTAATAAATTAATTAAAGTATTTAAGTAAACTATATCTAGAAATTTAACTTTAACTGCGAGGTAATTGAATCATATGTGTAGATTATTTTCATTAAATAGAAATAACATTACGCAAACTGTTACGTTAAAGAATGTGATATTTGCAAACTCTTAAGACACGTTAGTCGTGCATAAGAAATGCGTTTAATGCAACGAAACGGGTATAGAAGGAAGTGAAAAGTGGACGAGGCTGTTTACGCGCGAGTTAAATGGCAGGGAAGTGTCCAAATGAGGTAAACGATTAGTTCCATGAGCGTAAAGTTTCACCTTCGAAAATAAAGTTTAGTAAACCGGGAGGAGTGTTAAGGAGAGGAGGCGCGCAAGAAATTCCAGACATGTCTGGCAAACGAATTAAACCCATTGGAATTTCACTTTGGTGAGGGGTAAAGGGGTGTTATAACTTTCTGTTGGCTTTCTTGAGTGCCAAGTATGGCACTGCTGACCCGATAGCCGGATATACGGCGACGTGCAACGTGCAAGTATCGACGTTGCTGTCATTAAGTTATTGAACCCAGCTACTCCACGCCTGGCAACACAACACTATATTCTTATGACTAATTGCACGATCTGAAATGAAAAGACGGCGAAACCAGGCACGCATAAATTAAACGGACCCTCGTGAACGCAGTGGCCAATTAAGATTTTCGTATACGCCCTTATTCACCCGTGACGAATTATTACCTGACATATAATTCAAAACCTCTTTTACCGATGTGTTTCATAATGGGAACTTTGGCTCTTCTGTTTCAGTTATAATCAGCGCGGCACATCCTGGTTGCCATGCCGTACTACAACAGTGGTCACAGTCCCGCTTACAACAAAGGTGAGCAACCTGCTCGTTTGGATTATACCGTGGAATTAAAAAGCTAATTACATTTCGGAATAAATTATCATTCGCTAATGTACCGTTTGTCTGGCAATTTCATCTGGTTATCACAAATCTCTCGTAAAAAATAAAGACCTTTGCTACGTATAAACTTGACTAAATTGAAGAGGTATAAACAAGTTAAGCAAATTTAAACGTTCTTGTGCACTGTTTTAGAAATAAAGGAACACGATTGAGAAAAGTATTAAAAAGAAAAAAAAATTATGAGATTATATAAATTAATTAAAAAATTCACATAACACTTTGTATTATAAGGCTGGGTTGTTTCATCTTTCGGTAAACTTCAGCTTACTGTTTTATTTATAAACATAGATTTATAATCTCTGACAATATAAAAATGTTCAACAAAAATTTAATAACGAGAAAGCCACTTATACCTATTATTTCTGCCAGTCCGAAATCACATTTCTTCGAAAAACGTTTGCACTTAATTCTAGAGATCAACTGAGATTGAGTGTGTTCCAAAATTGACTGCAAAAGCATGAAAAAGTAACCAACCTAGCATTAACACATATATTTGCAAATCGAAAAAGAACCACAAATAAGTTAGTGTATCTATTATTTTTGCCACCATTGTATGTATCTTTATTAATAAAAAAAGATTATAAGCAAAAAAAAGCATTGGAAAAGCATTGAAATAAGAAAACTAAGCATGTTACATCTAGAATAGTTTTTAAGGATTAAAAACAGAGAAGCGAAAGAATATCAAATTTTCTGAATTAACTATTAAAGACGAATCTTACATTCTAGATGGTGGCTCCAGTGGACCATCAAGCACTTCTGGCGGTCGCGCCAGCAGCTCGGAGCCGACATACATGATGGAGCACTTGGCCACGTTCACCGTCACGAAGGAAACCGGTATTGTTTATCCGGCGGATGGTATGCGCCGCCTCCTACAGTTGGAGAAAAGTAATGGCATCTGGAGTCAAAAAATGCAGCTCCGTCTCGAGCGAAACTGGGTCCTCATCATGGACAATGAAACAGGAGTAATTTTTCTTCTTTTTTTTACACTGTAATTAAGTTCTACCATAAGTATATGAGCATCCAGAAAACAGACATGTACTTATGGTAGAACGGAACGTTACGATGCTTTTAATTAAATCCATATACATATTTTATCACGTTTTCGAGTCTCAATATAAAAAACTGCTATCTTCGAGGCTATAATAAAGTTGTACATTGTACATTCTAAACAAAAATAATTGTTCGTCATAACCAAGCATGATTTAGGAAGTATTATAGATTGTATGCATGTTCAAAATTATTATCTATATATGTATATTAATAATAATTTCATCTAATAATGTATAATTGAATTTTTCAGGCCATTATGGAACGATTTCCTGCTTCCTTGATACAGGAACCAACGGCATTTACGTCGAGAGATCCTATGGAGATGTACAACAACATTTTAGTGTTTACGGTGGCTGACGATAGTGGTTCCAACCAGCGAGCGGAGATGCACATATTTCAATGTCAAAGTGTGTCGGCACAGGACCTCGTCGAAGACCTCAAAATGCTGCAAATGGGAAAACTGGTTACGGGTGGCTCGCCCCGGGGTCCTAGAGGACACATTCCACCACCACCTGCATTACCGCCTCCGGAACCACCCTTGAACGGTGTTAACGTCAGGGAACAGGTGTCTGCTTTCAATGCGGCAAATGGTGAATACGCAGTTGTAAAAAATTAATATTTTCTGTCGGAAATTATGCATGTTTAAACAATTTTTATCATTAATTTGAAGTATAATTATAAATACAAGTAAATACAAGAAAATTTATATTGAAAAATTGTGCAATGATGTTTATGCTCCATTTAATATAAAGCTCACAGTTCTTGAACAGAATATAATAATATTATTACGTTAGTGTTAGTATATTGAATATATATGTGCAAATTTAATATAGCAGATGGGCAGAATGATATGTCGCGAGAGGAGAACAACGACGAGGTATCATCGACGTCGTCGGAGAAATACGAGCGTGACGTGACGATCCTGAACCACTGCTTTGACGACATCGAAAAGTTTATCGCGCGTTTGCAGCATGCAGCTGCCGCGTCTCGGGAACTAGAGCGCCGACGACGTAACCGAAAATCAAAGAAGAGAAACCTTGGCGACGGTATGCTCACAATGAGAGCAAAGCCGCCACCCGAGATGGAGTTCATTGACATCTTTCAGAAGTTTAAGCTCTCGTTCAATCTTCTAGCCAAGCTCAAAGCGCATATTCACGATCCCAATGCGCCAGAACTTGTACACTTTCTTTTCACGCCGCTCGCGCTCATCGTGGACGCCTCTCACGATACTAATTACGATCCGAATTTACCTAGTAAAGTGGTGTCGCCGCTTCTCACGCGAGAAGCGGTTAATCTGTTGATAAATTGTGTCACCAGCAAAGAGACCGAACTTTGGCATTCACTAGGCGACACGTGGTTAATACCGCGTGATCAATGGAAAGTACATGTACCGCCATACCATCCGATCTTTATGGACGGCTGGTCACCAGAGTATCCTATTCCCGAAGACAGGGATCACGATCATTTAGCGTCCTTATTGAACGCGGATAAACAAAAGAGGGATGAGCTACCAGAACAACAGAACGATCCTTATTACAATCACCGTGACGTGGATGAATCGCATTATAGCAGCGATTATCTAGAGTACGAAAGCCGAGAGGAACGTGGCGGTAACGAATACTTTGATAGGAATTATGGGCCGAGCTCGGAATTGTATGGTCGTGAGGAGAGAGCTGATCAGACTAGGGCGCATAGTGACATTTCTGTCGACTCGATCGAGAGAGCTCCCAGAACAGCCGCCGGTATAGAGAGAGCACAGGAGGCTTGGCTGGATGAATTGGTAGCACGCCACGCTAAAATTGTGCAAGTCACTTATCCACGAACAGCAAACAATGACAAGGAGCTCACGGTAGTCAGAGGCGAATATCTGGAGATTCTTGACGATAGCAGGAAATGGTGGAAAGCGAGGAACTCTCGAGGGCAGGTCGCTCATGTGCCACACACTATCGTTACGCCTCACAATCCCACTACTCATTCTACTGATAATGATGTCTTTAACAATCCTCTGTACACCAGTAGATATCCAAGACAGGGACACGGCTATAATTACGAGGTGAGAATTGTTAAAGATGTGAACACATCTTCGGATAAAATTTATCATTAAAAATTACGGATAGTACAAGAGATGTGAATACGTTTGTAGATAATTGCATGCAAAAGTAGGAACACAATTATGTTGAACTGTTATGTACTAGTCTAATATAATAGTATAATTAGGTAACAATATAATACAATATATAACTGTAATATGACTGCAGTAACAGTCAGGAATCTTAACGTATTGACATTACATTTTAATCAAATCATTACGAGCTTACATTGGAATATATCGCAGCGTGCTTTGTACATTGCAAAAGACAGAGCTCTAAATTCACTCCGTAAAGAGTATTGATATAATTAAAAATTGAGAGTATTAATGTAGGTCATTAAATTAATTATAAATTTCACGTATTTAATATGTAATTGAATTGATTACATGTTAAAGGATTCGGAGATTGAGAGAACCAGCACTAGTCCAGGTCCGGAAGCTACTCATCGAACACATGCGATTCCACCACCAGCGCCTGCTGATTGGGTGAGAAAGGAAAGACTTGGGAAAAAAGGTGAATTTCGGTACTTTTAGGACATTTATCCAGCTCGCGCTTGAATGCCTGTTATCTTTATTCGAATTCCAACAGTTTCTAATAATTAGGAAAAAATCAAGTTATAAATTTTTTATCGCCTTTTTTTTAATGTTATAAATAAGATTTTTTTTAGCAATAATGAATGTCTTCCAAAATCGAAAGACACTGTCTTGATATTATCGCGACATTAAAGTCAGTATATTAATCCAACAAAGCTATAATAATATACATAAGAGATAAGAGTACGCGCATCACGTTAGTCTAGCTATAAACGGACTGTAGCATAATTAATCGTTAGTTCATCGTCCAATTAGTACGTCTCAATTAGCACACTTGTGAAGGGATATTGTACTTAATATCTGATAATTTTCTTTTGAACATGTACATATGTGAGCGTAGACTGTGTGAGCCATTCAAACGATTGCGATGAGAACGTAGTATTCTAAGTTTTTCATAATTATTCTGATATATTGATCGTTCATAGAGTAACATTAGTAAATTTTACTCTTTTTTTACATATATGTCCACAAAGTTTAAAATTGTGACATAAGACATCTTTAAGTCGTCTTTTAGACGCAAAAACCATCTTATGATTCGATTTTTTTGTCTGAGAACATTGCTGTCGTAACCTTGCATTACAAGTTCATTGTATGTCTTGCATATTTATAATATTGCCTCAAACTGCAACATTGTAAATATGCAAGTTATTGCTGAAAGAATTAATAAATATGAAGAAAAAAGTTCTAAATACATCAATGAATAATTCATTCTACGTGATATTACCATTCGTAATAATTTTTTTCTCATGTTGATTATTTTATTGAATTTCCTTTATCATTATCATAGATGTAGCGTTATCACAGATACGGACATTATAATTAATGGTAATCAGAAATAAAAATGCAATGGTGATAGCAAAGATATCGAAGAGAACTACGTCTCGACGCAATATGACGTATTGTCAGACATCCCTATCAATCTGGACTCTCTTCACCATAACCACGGCTAATACTCCGTGATCATAACAAATGAAATTCATACTAGGTTAAAAATTTAGTGCTATTTATATGCTAATTTGTTGCTTTAATTTAAATTTTGTTACTCAAAGGAATTTAGCAGAAAATACGTTTAAAATAGGGGAGGTGCAGATTAACATTAAGCTGGACCCCTCATATAGAAAAAAATATATAGAGTGGTCGCATACAGAAAACAAATACACGAGATTTGGACATAATATTTGAAGATTTCATATTTCACAACGTTGCTATCACGAGTTCACACTGGACTATGATGTGACTCATAATTCAACGTTTTATGCGGTAAAATAAAGTATTGCTGAAGATTGCTCAAAATTGAGCAGAAACGTTCATTGTTTTAATATTCTGACTGAAATTTGTGTATTATTACGCAATATTCGTTCCAGCGTTGACTCCTAATAGCCTCGTTATCTACAAAATTCGGATTAGAGCAACAAATTAGCACTTAATATGTCAGGCGTTCTACCGATGCTGGAACTTTAATCGAGGCCTCGAATCGTCCATGTTAGGAAGCAACCGCCTCATCGCGGAGTCACACAGTCCGACGGCAGGAACTTAGTTTATAAACAATAATATAAGTTTTAATGTGGTTTAGTAATAAACAAAGGAATTAAAAAAGAGCATATACTACAACGCTGGATAGATTTAGCGAAAATATAATGTATTTCGTAGAATATTAAAACGAAATTTTTATTATTAGTAAACGATTCGGCCTTTAATCTAACCATCATTAGTAAACGATTCGGCCTTTAATTTAACCATCATCAGAAAACGAAGGGATAAACTTTAAAATTATTGTTAGTTTATCTCTTACAAATAGCACTAGCAATCCACTACAATGTCTTATTGATGAATCCAGTAGTGGAAGCTGGAACGAAACGCCATAATTACGTGATATTCTTCGCAATATTAGATTAATTTAAAAAGATTTTAACGAATTTATTGACTTATTGCCCTGTTTCTATACATATATTAGTTTTTAAAAACTTATTGAGCCTTATTACAAACAATTAGTACTAAATTTTTTACCTAGTCCGAATTTCATTTGCGATGGTGGGGAGTCCAGGTTAATAGGGGTTTGTTAGATACTTTAAATAAAAGATTTTAGGACCACGTTTAGTGTGAAATTAATTAATAAGCCGTTTAATAAGAGATCTGTTAGCTATTGGGTAACAGTGACTATCAACCACATATAAAAGCATTGAATTACGAACCTCGTAATACGCTTGATTAAATGAAAAAAATCGATAATGATAATCGTCCAGCATTTAACGTGGTTGAAAGTTACCAACTAGTTTCTAATGCTATATTTCTGATAATCAATTGTATTGTCACATATACTATATATGTTATCTTTTGTATTTATCGACTAACCAAATTTAGTTGTGTAGTTTATAACGACAGAAAGAAAAATCGATATACATGTTATATATATACTTACTTTATATATGAAAATGTTACGATATGTAATATCGGGCGTTAATCGCCGCTGAGAGATCGGATATTTTCTTCCGTTAAAAAGTACTCACTAAAGCAATGCAAGTTATACGGAGTATAATAATCTAATTGTAAGCATCATGCGTATATCTAAACTGTTAAAAATTAATCGGGACGATATAATATCTACATTAGATATATGTATATTTCCGTTGAAATTATAACTGTGTTTGTCCTTTGTCCTTATACTGGGGCTTTATTGCGAGAACAAATTCTACGACTTTGATAAAAGCTCTTGATAAAAATTCTCTGGGAAAATGTGCAGGAAAGAAACATGTGGCTTTTCTAATGCTACAATACGTTGTTTCGTTTATCTCCATTTTATCAACAGCTTTTATTGACGTAACAAATCTTTTTGCCGATTCTGCTTGTACGTGTCATTGTCGCATGCATTATGTATGTATTGATGTAAATAAGCTTGTACAAACGACCGAAGAGAATACGAGGAAAAAGGGAGCTGTAGGAAGATTGAGAGAAAAAAGAGGATTTATTAAGTATAGGATATATTAAGTATATATACATATATTTAATAAATTTTCTCATTAAGTTTAAAAACATGAGAAAGACGGGAAATTAGCGAATGAGATCTAATTGGTCTTCATGTAATTGATATTAATTTCGTTAAGTAACTCAGTATTTAAGCTTCTCTCGATACATTTCTAAATCTCTAAATCTTATCTATTATCATGTTAAATTTAACAGAGATTTCAACATCAAATCTGTAAATCTGATGTGACTCGAACAATATATAAAGGAGGAATATTAAATTTGTATTAGCTAAGAATGATTCCAAAGTGAGTCAAACATTCTAAATTTATTTCAGTGGAATAAAGTAGTAGTTTGAAAAAATTCATTTCTTATTACTTTGCGTACCAACAAAAACGCTGGACTCTCATTCGCCCCTCAATCACTGAAATTCATAATCTAAATCTTATATTTATTGTCGAAGAAAAACAGAAAAGGTACAAGCATAAAACACAGAATTGATGCTGTCATTATTTTTTGCAACTTGCATTATTTATTATCATATATTTAAACCCATATTAAAGTGTTGACTTAAATGAGATAATAACTAGTCGACCAAGAAGTCAAATAAGCAATATAATAAACGTGGACAAGCAGTACAAGCTCTTGTTATTCTTTCTCTGTTACAGATGCATTCTCTTCATATTCCATTATTTATTGTTAGATTGTGATGTTATATCGTAATCATATCGATAAAATGCTCTTTTACAATATGGTAATCTAGAAACGCAACATATTTTTCGTGAGATTTTACAATGTGTAAAGATAAAAAACGTAAATGACTACGTGCTATCTCCTATCTCTTATTTTCCGCGATCGATTCATGTATTATTTTGACATTTATGTGTGTGTCCACGGGCCGGGAATGCGATTCATCAGTATTTCAGTATACTGTAATTTTTTATATGCACATCACTTATTATTAATAAACATTGTACTTATGCGAGATTATCGTCGTTGTCCCCATCATTCCTCTTGTTTCCTGCGAATTGTAACGACTATTAGATATAATTGATAAATTGTTTTATTCAAAAATGCATTGTTTAGTGAAGTGTTAAAAAATTCACAACTTGTGTAACAGTCATGCACATACCATACGATGAACGGTGATTTATCTTGAAAATTAGCAGAAATTAAAGTTGAAATCGTAGAATCTATAAGCTATTGTTATAGCGCTTAAAATATATATGCTTAGTGTTCGTCCAGTACACTTAATAAGTTTTCTGTGTAGTTTATGTGAAAGCTTTGGGGTAAGTTATAGCCTTTTCACGTATTTTAATAGCTCGTCCATATTGTGGCATGCATTATGATTTATTAATGAATAAATATTTATGAGAAATAATTTCTCATCTCTCAAGGATAATTAATGCAAATTAATTTTGTAAAATTGTTTTACAGACGACATTAGTGCATACAACGAAACGGAAATCAGTAATAGCAGTACATCTAGCACATCTTCCATCGAGAGCGTCTCTCAGTCGAACGGAAAGTTTAATACGCAACAAAGCATCGTGGAAGTGCACTCGCCACCTCACGATATAATACTAGATATAATATCCGACAAGTTAATTATACCGCCTACTATCACACCGACACCACAATCAGAACTATTCACATCGAAATCGACGCCAATCCTACCTGAATCGGAATCAGCACCAACATTATCCATATCGAAATCAGCGCCGACACTATCTGTACTGAAATCAGTACCTTTATTACCTTCAGTAAAATCAACGCCAGTATCATCTGCTGTAAAATCAGCACCAATATCACCTACGCCGGCATTAGATTCATCGATTTTACCTCCAATGCCTCCACCGCTTCCACTACCGCCGCCGACATCAATAGGATCTATTTCATTACTTCAATCCCAAAAATCTTTACCGTCAACTTTTATGCTCAATAAAATGGGAACTTTCAAAAATAATAACTTCTCCAATGGTGAGTATATATTATAGTTTCAGTTATTAATAAAAATCGTTTTATCTTAATAATCCTACTTATATTTGTTAAAACCTGACTGTACTTATAATGGGGTGGACTATACAATTAAATATAAATAAATAAAAGTTTTATAATTAGCAATTATCATTATATCGAACGTATTTGTGGCACATACTTTCAAAAGGTCTCTCCAGTCAAGAAGAAGTCCAAAAGGAGCTTAAATTCGTCCTCAGGATATTTCGAGAGAAGAAAGCAAAATCTTCTATCAATAACGACACGCAAGAAATTTGGTTGAATCAACATTCGACTCCTCAAGAAGTTCAAACTTGGTTAGAAGCCAAAGGATTCTCGCAAAAGTGCATATAATTGTAATATAAATAACAAAACTAGTAATTTATTCATCATTCAGTACAAACAGATTCTATTTGCAGAATTTGCAAACAGTTGGAAAATATGAACGGCACAGAATTATTTAATTTATCACGACGACGACTGGAGCAATTATGTGGATTGTCCGAGGGAAGTAGGCTCAATGGGCAATTAACTTTAGCGAAAAACGAGTGCGAAGTAAGTATACTTTAAAGAAAAAAATCCTACAATATATTTATAAAATTTGTCAATTTTTTTTTAGTATAAAACTGCTCGATCGTCGGAGCTCAAGCAAATTTTAGAAAAAGCGCGTCGAAGAGCGGAGAAGTTAAATGATAAGGATGAAATCAAAGAATGAATCATACTGTTCTTTATATTCCATGTGAATCGGAATGTTGCAGGAATGAATATAGAAATATTAAAGCAAACATGTAAGTACTTTATTATCACTGTGAATTTAGAGAAATGGAAGATAAAATACAAACATACGTATTTTTTCGTAATTTTTTATAGGTACCAAAATAATGCTATAAAAAAAATATAATGGAGTTATATTATTTTATCTTCTGTATTGTGTGATAATATTTATTTCCAGAAAATAATTTTGCATATTAAAAGTTTTTAGCAAGTTAGCAAATATGCAATTAATTAATTTTGATGTTCTTTTGTTGCGAACAATATCCATTATATATTTTAACGAATTTAATCGTAGAAACAGACAGAGATAGACAATGAGACACACAAACACACACACACATACATATAGAATGTATATAAGTTTTTTCAGTGCGTTTTTTCGAGTCGAGAACTCAATTAAAGCTGTATTTAATTTAAAATAAATTTATTGTATGTGTGTGTATATATATATATATAAAATAAATGAAATCACTTTAATCTCTATAGAAATACATTAAGTACTTTAAATTTAAATATTAATTAAATATTACAAAAGAAATACATTATCAATTGCAGTATTGATATTACAAAATAGTAATATTAAATGAACATGTAATATAACAGTATATATAACACAAATATATAATATTATCAATTCCTCCCAAAACATTATTAAATTGTTAATGAAAGCGGCAGTAATCACAGAAATGTATCTTTTTGTATATCTTTATTCTGTCTTACGTTAAATATACATATTATATATGTATATAAAGTATTTTGTAACATATATGTATGTATGTATATATTTGATCTATAGTAGAGTAGAGCGGGGTAGAAAGTAACAATTTGTTTTTTTTGAGGTCTGATTATAGAAGAACTATTATAATTATAGAAAAGCTGTTGATATTTATTAATGTATTTTACTTTATGGAAAATATAATATTGTAGTCTCGTGATACATAGAATCAAAATTATCAGCCAAAAATGGAGATAAGGTAAAATGGTACGACCGCCTCCGTCATAGGATCGATTGTAACACAGAGTAACACAGTCAGAATTAAACAATTAAAAATATATTATTCAATGAAAATACAATAAAACCCTTAAAGAAAATAGATAATTTATATCTATTTTCTGCGGCTCGAATATTTTTTTATTATTTATCCTTGTATGCCTGTTCATAAAATAATATATTAGTTTTTCTAATCTTAGTACGAGGCATTCTAGAATAAAAAAAATTGTACTAAAATGAAATAAATTTCAACAGTCAAGGTCGAATTCATTTCGTTACATTTGACCTCAAATAATGATGTTACAATGAATTCCGAATATGTATTTAACTTAATAATAAATTAACATCAAATTATCAAGTTTATATTAACATCAAATGTAGAATCCTGAGAATACAATTGAAGAAATTACGCTTGAATTACCGCGCTGTGTTTATTGCTATCATTGCTCGTATATCACATATATATATATATATATATATAATTTTAAATTTCGAGACCCCTAATCATCAAATAATTATATTTTTGTTTAATAAATTAACTAAATAATCATTTATGATTTGTAATATGGTAAAATAATCAAACTTGAATGTAAAAGAAAGAAAAAGTATACTTATTTATAGTGGAAATATTGATATCACAATTTCAATATGCTCGTATATTAAACCTTTTGGTTATTAAGAATAAAATTTTCTCTCTAAAAGAATGCATCGTGTGTTTAAGTCGCCGGAAAAGTGAATATCGGTTTTCAATTATCTTTGTTCATTCTACACTCAACAAACAACATATATGTATCGGTCATAAATTTGTGAATATTTGGATTTTTACTTTCGCCCCCTGTTACTTTTGATCTCGCTCTATCCTAACTTGTCTAAGATCAAGGAAAATCAGAGATTATGTTACTTATGTTATATTTATTTAAAGCGATCACATACATCATAACAGACATAAATAGGATACTCTAGATGTGTCATTTATATCAATAAACTATACATTCTTTCCGAGTACTCGACACGAGGTCATGTAACGTGAACACATTATAATTATTATATGCTATTTGTTCTTAAAAGCACTCTTATATACCATTTAAAATAAATAAATGTCACTGTAGATATTCAACAGTGATAACATAAAAATCTTCGACATTGGCATAAATATCAACAGCATTACATGCAAAGTATAATTCTCTGTGAAGTTTAATTGATAACAATACGTTAAAATATTTCTGTGTTATATAAGATACTTTATGAATCAATAATTGTCTCATAATTCCCTATCTTCATTGTGCTCGTAATGCTCGAAATGATATTTTTATTAAACAGATTTTACTTTATATGTCAATCTTTTTCAAAGTATATATACATTCAATTTCTCTCAAAATAATTCTAAGTAGTTTCAGAAAACTAATACAATAGAATTTTACATAAGAAATAAAAAACTGCGTAAAAAGTATTTTGTGTCAATTGTACAACTTCTAAAGAAATTACATGAATATAACTCGTTATTGTTTCAAATAAACACACGTCACATCTTGATTATCATTAATATAATATAGAGGTACCTAGAAATGTCTGCAGAATTTTGATAGAAAATCTATTAGAAAATTTTTGATTTCTAATGTTGCTTTGGTCTTTCATACTTCGACTTACATAAGCTCTAGTCGTAAAGACTAACAGTTCTTTTACACATGAATGATTACACATTTAACTTGTTATGCGATGATTACGTGTGATTACAATTTATTATTTTTGTCATTCCTTATTATTATTGTTATTATTATTATATATATCAAAGAAAATTTAGTAGTCTATGATATTTTAAAATGCTCAAAGTGTCAACGTATCATGAATAAAGCAGTTAAATTGATAGAGAAAAATAATATTCAACACTTTATAGATATAAAAGCAGGTGAATTTCACGACATATAGGTTCCTACAAATCGGAATGTTGGATAATTTGGATTACGTGAAATGATTAATAATGACATGTGTATCATGAGAATGTATGATTCTGCGAATGTGTTTCTTAAATTAAGAAAAGTTCTTACATTTAGCAGCGAATGCACTTATATAACATGATTTCCTATATTTTGCTCTTATAGTAAAAATCTTACAGTGATGATACGAGCGAACAAAAATTTGTGCGTCTTTTTTCACATCGTGCGTTCGCGCGGACGCAGTGAAAGCGGAAAATCGGTATTAGCATTGCTGTAAACTTCTGTCGATAGGATTTACATACACCTACATATTAAACACGGAAATTCTTAATTTATTGATATTCTCATTATTTATCAAAGTATAAATCATTTATACGACCTAAAATTACTTTCCTTTGGTGTATTGCCTCTAGAATCTTACAGCCAGTATAAATAGATTGAAAACATAATTGTGATTAATACAAATAACAAGATTCCTTCGGCTTACACGCTTATGTTGACAATTTGTGTAACACATTGTGTTGATTATAATGGATAACAAATGATGAATATTAACTGGTCGTAATCAATTTAGAATGCAACTTTGTTCAATCTCAACATTTTTAGTAGATCTCCGACAAAACACATAAACTTCTATATAGTAATTATGTAATAGTGATCCTTTTTAAATTAATTTTAACTAAAATTATATTTTTATATATACATTTATTGATCTAATTAAATGTGTTTACTCAAGTATTTTTTTATTTCGTAACGTAAAATAATATTAATATTTGTGCTTTGTTGCGAAAATAAATGAGACAAGTAAAATGAATCGAAATAAATACATACATATATGTATATTTCTTAATTGCAATATGTAAAATATTTCATGTTCAACTTATAAATAGATTTGAATGTGTTGATGGAAAGCCTTTAGTCTTGACTTAGTAACATTTTGTATATACGTAATAGATAATTATAATAATTACCGTAAAATTAAATTTGAATATTATAGAATTTCAATGGCTTTCCGATTAAATACACAACATACATATACGAGAATTAGTCTAAAAATAAGTTTCTCTATTTTAGGAAAAATAAAAAAAAAACAGTTTAAAAATCTGAAACAATTTTTAAACATTACATTTTTTTTTAAAGTTGACATTTTTTCTATGCATTTGTTGTATCATGAAAAAAAAATTTTCACATCTTGTATGTACCACTGCAAATTCAGAATACAGTCTTGAGTGTAGGGCCGAATTAAAGTTTCTGCTGCTTCTAGATAGTGAAATTCTTGCCGCCCCCATTCAACTTTACAACATCATGAATATATTGGAGCATGTGACACGAACAAACTTTCTAGTGATTGATGGAAAATTTTCTCAATCCGCGTCTGACAAAAAATGGTTATAGAACTTTTTTCAAAAAATTCCACCCCTAAACATAGCCTAGGTTAGTGCTAATAATATAATACTACTTGAGCGAGTTCTTTGAGTCTTAGACCCTCTGTACTCTTCGGATTTTGCTCCATGTGATTTCCATCTCTTCCCCGAATTGAAATTCTAGGCGATCATCAGCGATTCAATAAAACAAGGAAGTTAAGACGGCTGTTAATAAGTGATTCATGAAAATGAGCACACCATGGTACACACAAGGCGTGAAAAAACCTTTTTCATGATACAATAATTTATTAAAAAATAACCAAAAAGTATAATGAATTAAAATAATTTTTTTTAAGATTTTTTATAAACTTTGTCTTTCCAATTTTATGAAATAAAAAATTTACTTTTAGATTAATCCTCGTGTAATTATACCATAAGGTGCAACTAGTTCATATAAATATATTTGTGTAATATTTCACGTCATAAATAAACATAATTTTTTATCGATGACTCAATGTAAGTGTTATAACTTAAAGTACATCTTTTTATATTTCCTGACACAAATTCTCTTTATCATAGTCAATAAACCAACAAATGACTTATTAATAATGTGGTATTTGTAGCTAATATCACACCTGATTCATAGGGTAAGAATCATCCTGATCATCATAATTTTTCTTTTAAAATTAAAGAAATTGTAATATAATATAAGAAAAGAAACAAATTATTTTAAATTAATAACAGATAACAAAGAGTTTTTTAAGTTTGATCTTAGAATCTTCAGATTAGTTCATAACTGTTATATTTTAATTGCCGTATGAAAATTGAATGGAAGTAAATTTTACAAATTCATTATAAACGTATATATTGATAAAATAATTAACTTTTATAAATTATCAAAGTCTTTGTTATTTCAAAGACATTTCGTCCAATATATCTTATTGATCTATGACATAAATCATATACGTATACTTTTATGTATGTAACAATAAATAATTCTTGAAGTCAAAACAACGAAAGGGGTATTAAAGAAAATCTATTAACGTTGTCAAAAATCAAAGAAAGTAATTTTTAAAATTAGGAAAATGAACCATGAACAATGATTTAAGCAAGCCAATGATACAATGCAGCGATGAAGCGATAATGAAGCGAAAATAGAACGATTAATATGGATATATGAACGTACAACTTATTGGCCAGTGACTTCCGTATCCTCCTTTGATGGAACAGACCTTGATCGATAGGAATACAATGTGAAAATGATTTTGTGTGACATTTAATAAGTAGCAAACCTAAAAGCGGATTGATACTTCGGAACGAAAATGTGTAGATTGGTGTTATGATGGATAAAAGGAGTATGAAACGAAGGAAAGAATAGAAGTGAAATCCCATTCATGTTTTCGCATTAAGTGATCCTTATATGTAAAGCTTGATACTCTTTCTGTCTGTAAAAATTACCAAAAACCTCCCGCACTGCGCCCGCCCGGTGGATTATTTACGCGAATGCATGCCCTTCGTGCTTCTTCGACATCTTCTGTAAAAAAAACGCGCTTATATTTCTACAATATGAAAAATGAAACAAATGAAATAAAATAAATCCCACAAATGATTATTATTATTTATGATACCTCAAAGTCGGATCATTTAAGATTATCCTGTATTAGTATGATACCACCAGAAAATATATGTCACATGTGTCTAAAGATTAAAAAATAAGTTATAATGAGACTCTCACCGCTGATAGAGAAAGTAGAATCTTGTAGGTTTCTTTGCCCTTCGAGTCTTGGACCCTTCGTGGATGGTGTTACCACGGCGGATTCTGGTAAAGTAGGTATACAAGAGACAGATTGCAATTTTATCTTTGGACTGTCGTGAATTGAACCGTTCTGATTGATTCTTGCCGCTGCCGCCGCTCTTGCTTGTTCCTTAGCCTTTGCAATCGCGGCGTCTTCTTCGGCATATCTCTTTGCCTCTGCTTCGGTTCGTGCGACTCCACGTGGTTTCTGCACAGTTGCAGTACAATTTCCAGTTATAAAATTTTAATTAATATTTAATTTTATTCTAATTTGTTCGAGAATTAATTTAAAATTAATTACAATTTAATAAAAAATAATTATATCTACTTTAACATTATGTGTATTATTTAAAAATAACATATTGATATTGTGTTTCGATATTCACTGTCAATACCGAAAATCTATGATATACGTTACACGCTATAAATGTTTCAGCATTGGTAGTGAATATCGGAATGTAGCCTAAAGTAAAAAGTAATGTACAAAGAGTAGTGAAAAGAAAGAAAAAAGAAATCAATATATTATACCTTTTCTTTGTCATTTATCATGTCGTACACATAGCTCCCGAATGGATCAGCGTTTATATATTTTCCAAAGCCATGAACAGCTTTGAGCTCACACTCATCCACGCATACGCGTCCATTAACAATCACGTATTCAGGTACCCCAGTTACTTCCATACCCTGTATATTAATATTTTTAATATTAATTAAATTACTACCACATTATCTTTTTGAAAGAATTACCGTTGTCGGAAACATGATAGATCGTAATCCCTCACATATTTTATGATGAAAATAGTCTACATACAATGCATGCGTATTGGATAATATTAATAGCTATGGAAAGCGGATAACTTAATCAAACTTGCCTCGAAGATGTTGAAGTCAACAGCCTGGACGTGGGTTTGGGCGGAAATGGTACGTTTCCTGTTTGGATCCCAGACGACAATGTCGGCATCTGAACCGACAGCTATAACACCCTTTCGAGGATATAGATTGAAAATTTTGGCAGCATTTGTACTGGTAACTGCAACGAATCGCATAGGGTCCATTATACCAGCGTGCACACCCTTCTCCCAGAGCACTGCCATCCTATCCTCCACACCATTTACGCCGTTGGGAATCTTTGTGAAATCATCTCTGCCCAGAGCTTTCTGCTCGGCATTAAACGTGCAATTGTCGCTGCCGGTAACTTGAAGATTATCTCTGAAAAAATTGTATTAGTGCATCTGAAGATAGAACTCTTGAAAGAAAAATCAAACGATTAATTAAATACTTTGACATCGAGTAAAGACTAAAGTAATCAAAATTAATAATACAAAATTAAATAATACAATAATAACGTTAAATGATTAAAAATTAACGGATGATATTCATTTAATAGTAACTAGCAGTTTTTTTTTATTATTCATTTAATGGACATTAATGTGCTTCACTGCAGGCAGCTTCCTACGTCGAGCTATTAATATGCAGACCAAGAATTACGCTTATGTCATTCTTGTAATTTTGTTATAATTTATTGCCATGAACGTTTGAGCGAAATAACACGGGGTAATAATTCAATACAATTCTTAAGTCGGAAAGAAAGAGAATTAAAAAAAAGATTAATAAACTACATAAGAGTATAAAATAGAGAAAAAAAAAATTATACATAATAATATTCATGATGTGTCAAAATCATAGTTTTCTCATTTTCCATTTTTTCGTTCAATTGGAAATAAATATCTAGTATTTGTAGCTTTTAAAATAAAAAATTCAATTAAATGATGCCAGAAGGGACAACAGCCATTATAAAGACATTAGGGATTCTTCATACGCTTTACTTACTGGGCCAGGTGTTCGGTTAGATAGGCAGGTGTCGTTGGGTCTGGCCGCAACGGTGGGTTAGTAATAAAACGCCTTGCTCTCTCCACGTCTTTGCCGTATTGCTCGCTACCATCGATACCGATGGTACTTGCCAGGGTTTCTCCGAAAACGATGATACCGTCCGATCGCTTCGCCGACACAATATCGGCAGCCGACTTGCTTGAAATCGCCGTTATGTACAACGGACTATTCACCTAAACGCGATATTTGTATTCTCTCATTGAACTGCTATATTTTTTCTATCGTTCTATTTACTATCTATTTTAATGAACTTGTGATTAAAAAAGTTTTTACTGAAATTCGAAAAATTTTTAAATGCTCCAATATTAAAACTATTGCTATTATCTCGTAGTTTGACTGTACTGTTTTGTATTTTATATAAAAATAATTTATATACGAAATATTTATACTAAAGCAATCATATAAAATATATGAAATATAACATTAGCGTGTAAAATTATATTTATGTTTTTAATTCTGAACGCATTTTATGATAAATATTGATACTATTATACAATATATGTCAACTTTATAAATCAAAAAGCCATTAAACAAAATCTTTTTTAACCGTGCTCGGTTTATAATCTAACCCAGACAAAGCTACAATTTAAAAAAGCTTCCAATAAAACATATTTTCATATCAACTTCTACATAACTATTTTTACATGTACAATACGTAATGCTAAAAGTACGTATAATAAAAATAATCATAAGAAACAAATATTTGTAACTAGACGAATAAATAAGAATGAGAGACAGAACAAGGAAAAACAATAACAGTAACATATACTTTCAATATGCATGCGAGTAAATTTTGACGGAATTGTTAAATATAAATTTCAATGTGCGAACGGACGGCATAATTGTGCAATTTGCGCGTATGTCACGCAAGCGTCTAGCTAGCTGAATTACATGGAAACTTGAATTACTATTACTGCAATTGCAACCTATTTCCGCTAATCAGCGGAATAGAAAGTGTATGGAGGGCGCGAAACAAGGCTCTGCACTTTGGTACTCGGTGATCGATACTTTGGGTCGTATGTTATACATACATACAACATTACTTAAGAAACACAATTCGAGATCAATATAGTAAAGATACTTAACGGTAAGAAACAACGTAAAGGAATATCGAGTTTTTCTATTCAAGATCTTCGACACTCTCTACAAATCCAACTTTTCTTTTGATGTGTACGCTTACTTATTTAGGAAAAGACCAGTCGTGTGTTATTCCTTTTAAGTAGAAAGGAAAATACGTTGTGTGTGTGTGTGTGTGTGTGTGTGTGTGTGTGTGTGTGTGTGTGTGTGTGTGTGTGTGTGTGTGTGTGTGATACGTGACTATCGCATCGATTTCAAAAGAAAGTGTTTTCCGACATTTTACAGATAAGGTACTATATTTGGCAAGTACGATTTCTTTAGGAATGCCTGCAATCGGATCTATGTTTAAATATTGCTGCTAACAACTAATTTGTATTAGCGCAATCTTGTATGTACATATATATTCGATTTGCTAATCCTCAAATTATCTGCTTGCATATCAAGTATCTATAATTTCGCACATAGATGATTTCGTTTTACGTTCTAGCCCACTTCGATGTCAAAGTCGTCCTAAATTTATCGTTGGCTTTGACTCACTTAGCTAACATGTTCACAAGTACTCGTGGTGTATCCATATCCGGTCTGAGTGGTGGACTTATAACATGGCCGGCAGCATGTCTCCAACATTTGTGTAAGTAGTTGGTACCATCCGTGCCGATTGCAGCTGCCAAGGTTTCACCAAAGACACAAACGCCGCGCTTACGTGCGGCTTCCACTTGCTCGGCGGCACTACGACTCATCACATGCACTACGTACAGCGGACAATTGACCTAAGCATGCGAAATTTTGATACTAATACGGAATGGGATGCGACAATAACGCTTAAACATGTTTTAAGTTGCCTAAGAAACAGAGAGTGAGAGATAAATAAATAGATAAATAGATATCGTTATTTATTCAGCGCTCCAGAATTGGATTCTCTTGAGCGCTATACATTAATAAACAACAAAGTAAAAAAAGAAAAATTAAAATAAATAAATATATACATATATGTATGTATATATATATATATATATATATATATATATATATATAGAGAGAGAGAGAGAGAGAGAGAGAGAGAATGTAAATAATTAATTTCTTTAAAATAAATAATACATATCTTTTTAAAGTGTGTATTATAAAGATGGAATTTAAAACTATAAAATTAAAAAAAGAAAAGTTGAAACGTTTAAAAAGATATAAGAAAAAAAGAAAGAAAAACAATAAAATATAGATTTAGAAAAAAAAAGTAAAATATGGAACAGAGATAAGCAATTTTAGGCGCTATTATCATATTTTATAGCATAATACATTGCAGATATTTCTGGATTTCGATACGACTCAAAAATTTCGTACAGGTACATGCTATGAAAAGTAGCGTCCTGGTTTCTAATCTACTAAATTTATGATCGTTCGTGAACTAAATACTGCTACGGGTAGCGTGCCAAGTACATCTGTACAGAACTTTAAAAGTGGTGAAATATAAAAGAATCCTGCATAGGGCAAATCATGCTAGGGACACAGTAAGATCTAAACAAATAACGAAGGACAAATATACGAAATTCTGATATCAATTTTTTTAATAATGATATTGCGAAGCGTTCAGTTTACCTGATTCGCGATAACGCATGCTCTATTCACAGCCTCCGCTTCGACCTCTTCGGGACGTGACATCTCGTGGCCTTCTGGACCAGTTACTCCTGCGGCTAGTAATTTCTTCGCATTCTGGAACAAGTTTATGACGATAGACTCGTATGTTGTATTTCATATTAAAATCCTGTTCCGAACAACGTGAATATGCCTTGAGTCCCCATTACTCATATAACTTTCAAGTCACATAACAGTTTTATTATCCTGGCTTTCTTTTTTATGTTACTTTGTTCGTAGATCACAAAAGATATCAAAAGAAGTTATTCTATAGATATATATATATATATATATATATATATAAAATCTTTATATTTTGTTTTCAGAAATATATATTGAAACGTGCGAAATCTCGTAATCTTTAGAGGATATTAGCGAGGATTTATAATCAGAAGTATCATGAAGGAGCGAAGAGTAGTAGTGTATGTATTAGTGTTATCATCATACTGTATATATGATATACCTCCGCGATAAGGTCGCCGTTCTCCGCATGCACCATAGCAATTGCACCGATTTCCTTGCACGCCTTGAAAGACTCGATCAGCTCCGGATCTCTGAGCATAAACATATCTTGATACGCCATAAACATTTTAAAGCTACCGACGCCGTGTTCTTTCACCAGAGTCGCCATGTCCTCTTTGACCTGCAGACAGATGAGGCAATGAGTATCGATGAATAATGAATTGTGAACGTGGCTTCCTTTCGATTGTATGATGGACGGCAGCAAATAAGGAGGCTCGATGGCAAATCATTCTCGTCTATCGTGCCCTTAGGCAGCACATGCGATTTTCTCATCCACCGTCACTTGGTATTCCAACCGCGTGATCGGCAATCGTAGATTGTGGTTATAAGCCGGTTACGAAAACTGTACGATCAATTTACAGAACGAGTTTGTTAGTCTTCCTACATTTGGAATCGCTCTGATCCAATCTCTATCGAATGTCGATAATCAAAGCTGTGAATTTTTTAAAACCTGAATCATGCTAAAACATAAAGCTATGAAAAATTGAATTTAACTGAATTCTTTATCTGTTTCGCCATAATATGGACAAGAATATAATTTGAACAAGAAAATGAATCATTGAATCATCGATCCTGGTAGTAATCAGATTATTACTGCTATCAGAGAGCACTGATATCTGATAAATTCATTTAAAATATTTAAATTGAATTACAACTACCTTCATGATCAGAAATAATTAACTACAAAAGAATAGAAGTAAATTAATTTTATGTAATTCATGTATTGTAACTTGCATCAAAATTAGATAAATTGTTATTAAGGCAATTAACGAGTAGTTAACATAATCAACATAATGTAATCTAATAGATAAATATTATAAAGCGCTGTATTCTCAAATATTGTACTCTAAAATGTCATAAATTTAAATATAATTAACAGAAGAGAAGAAAAATGTCAAGCCTAAATAAATTTTACTTTTTATGTAGATTTCGTATTAAATATTGAAATTATCTTGGTCTGGATAACTAGAAAACAGAGTCATGATACAATGACCTGGCATAAAACATTATGTTGCATTTATCAGGAAACATGGCAGTGTCTCGCTAAGGTAAGCACAGCGACACTACTTGTGTACTTTTAGCGTAAACGCTTGATTGACGCATGTCATAAAAGTAGTAATAGTTAATAGCTGAGAAAACTCTGTGATCAGATTAGAAGTAATCAGATTAGAAGTGGATACTTGTGACATGTTTTAACAAACTTGATTGAATTGCACTATATCTGTTGTAAGATAATATATAAAAAATATAAATTTATAAAATGTTCCTTCCTGAAAAAAATCATGTCACAGAATTACATAACAAAATCATGTGATTAAGACAAGTAAATGGCGCGTAACAGATTGTCCTAAATCAGTACGTATTTTTTAAAATTATCTAATTTGAAAAATCAAATAATATTAAAAATATTTTCATCTATATGATTTTAAAAAATAATTAAAAGAAACAGGGCTACGAGCCAACATTCGTTAAAATATAAAGGTCTATGATTTTATATTTATCGAATTTTAAAATATCATGTGTACTGATTTAGAACAATGCATTACGTGATTTACTTATCTTAATTACATGATTTTTCGTTAGGTAACTTTGTAATATGATTTTTTTCAATAGGGTTTTAATCAATTTACCTTCGAACTCCAAGATGTGACGGCGATGTGTAACGCATAATCGCAGCATACTTTTTGGTCCGCTGTTTCTCTATATCTTTCGTAAGCCTCCATGAGGCTCTCATCTTTTCGCGGCACCACAAAATCAATGATCATTGTGGTACCGCCAGCGACTGCGGCTTTCGTGCCCTGATAAAAGTCATCTATCGACTTGGTACCCATGAATTCGAACTCGAAATGTGTATGCGGATCTATTCCACCGGGCATTACGTATCTTCCACGAGCATCGATGGTTCTCGTGCCACCCGGAATAATGAGATTGCGTCCCATTTGTCTGCAAACAAAAAAGAAAATTTTTGTCAAATAATTTCCTTCGTCCTTCGCAATCAATTCGATAGACTTTTGATAAATCGCGGCTCAATTAGTCAAATCAATCTCAGTTGACATTGGCATTTGGATAGTTTCTACCGATTATCTAACGGTCACGATTAGTCACGCTTGTTTGATGAATCACAGCGAACATAAACGAGGTAGGTATCTGTCGCCACACACCTCATTCAGTTCTAAGTGATAAAATGACCACGAATGTATCACATTTCGTTTGTAAAGTAGCTGTTAGACAAGTGAGCTAAACATATTGTAATATTACTGTCATTCTACCAGTTAAAATACACAAACCTCGCTATCTTTAAGAACCGCACGGGTCTGACCTTACAAAGAAAAAGACTCAACTGTCTCCCTCTGATTTTAATGGGCTTTTAGTATGTTGTTCTCCAAACAAAAATAAGAAACACCGTATTTTTTTATAGGTGTCCAATCGCACTTTTAAGAAGTGAAAAACCCTTTAGAAAAAATCGATTTTTCTCTTTTGAAGCAAATATTGTAGGAATTGTAAGAAATAAAAAAAATTTCTAAAATAAAAATTGAATAGCTTTAAGAGTAGGTACTTCAGATTTATAATATAAAAAAAAATTTATAAATACTTTTTATTATAAATAAATAATTAAAAAAAATTATTATAGTTCTAAAATACTCTTGAAGCCATTCAATTTTCATTCTGGAAAATTTTTTCTATTTCTTACACTTCCAGCGATATATTTGCTTCGAAAGAGAAAAAACCAACTTTTTTTTCAAGGTGTTTCCCTTAAAGAGCAATTAGGCACCTATGAAAAAATACGTGTCTCTTATTTTTGTCTGGACAATATACTAAAAACTCATCAAATCAGAGGGAGACAGTTGGGTCCCTTTTCTTGTTAGTAATTTGTTCTAAAGTTCAGTGTCCATGATGCTAGAACTCGGTCCGAGTTCTTGGATCCAGGAATGTGTACCCAATCAACATGTTTTTACGGAAAAAAGGCGAGTTGAATGGCTATATATTTCTCGGTCCGAGAATTCGGACCGAATTCTAGTATTGTGAACACAGGGCACAATAAGTTCACTAGTGATTTCCGTACACGATGCGCTATACGTATATATAGTATATAAACGCGGAATACGAATCAATGTTACGCATCATATAATTAAAATGCATATACCTGATGATGCCATCCTCGATATAGACGTCACTGTCAATTATCCCATCATCGTTCACAACCTTGCCATTTTTAATTAACAATCTGTTCTGCGCGCTCTAGAACAAAATAATATTTGCGTTAGTTTAACGAGAGTTTATAGTCAAAGATCAGAAAGTTTGTGGGTTATCGCTGTATTTTTATCCATTGTTTCGTGAACCTTGCCGTTTACTTCATCAAGGCAAGAAGCGCACTGATACTGAGAATTTGTGAGATGAGAGAAAAAAAACAGTTTCAAAAATATTGCTTATAAAATGATCGTGGGATTTAACGGATTCAGCAGACCTCTTCTACTATCGACCATGATTCGCCTGACTGTCCTTGATATAACGCTACTTGATAGTACGCAACGTGCATGGACTTCAACATCCAGCATACGCAATTAATGTACGTGCGCATCGCCGTGTACTACGGTATTATCAATCGTATAAGAGAGTGCCCGTTCACGCACTTCCGCCAATGTACGCGTTTCGGATTTAGAGCATGTATGAGATGTGCATGATCCGATAAGCAAACCATTATCCCATATTTTTTAAAGGAAGTACAAAAGAAACATTTCTGTTTATCTTTGCAGCAAAATACAAATGAATTAGCATTCAAAAAATTTTATTAGTATAATATACTTATTAATTTTTTTTATTAGTATAATACTTATTAACGTCGTAAAACACTGAAATACTAAATGTAGTATTATTGTACTAGAAATCTAATTAAAAATTGATAAATTTGTAATTATTTCATTTCTTACATATGAGAAGCAGACTTTCAAAATGCGTTTTGTCCAAAATGCATAATTTTCACGAGAGAGAGAGAGAGAGAAAGAGAGAGAGACTGCCGGCATTAGAATATGTATCACCGACACACCACAGGCTGCATCGGTGCATGGACGAGTAACCTTTTAAAGGGCTGTTGTGTTTTTCGCTCTCGTGCGTGTAAAGAGAATATAAAGGCCCAGCCCCTGGAAAAAGGGGCTGACGATGAGTACGACAGGGCGTCGATGTCAGGGAAGAAAGAACAATTCCCGCTACCCACGCCAACATAGTCTAGACTCTTTGCGCCCCATGGAACCAGTCACTTTGACAACGAGATCTTCCGGGCAAGCTTCACAAGACCCCTTTTATTTTGAGCAAATTTTAACCGCTCTTCGATGCTTCTGTGTCACCGAGCCTAATCAGCTCCATATTGTTTCGCGTCAGAAAGCAATTCGATATAGAAATAGATCAAATACTATTTACGATCTGTCTAAAGAGATTCTCATGTAGTATCTATCACGTAACTATCTGAAATATCACAAATAAACGTCTAAATACATTATTGATAAAATATCACAAATAAACGTATAAGAGCTGATTAATAACGTATAAGTACATTATTGATACACGAGTTTTGTATAGAAGCAATTGGCCGTTGACTGGAATGATTAGTCAAACAATTTGACACTGATATACTTTTTGATATAGAATTTGTTGCAAAGGCGTTCAATAGAATCGGTGCAACAATGCATCTCGATTGAACCAATATGTGAAATTCAATGTAAAACAAATATGCGTAGGAGATACTTTATGAGAAATGTAAAGAAACACACACATGGATGTTTGACCTTCGAATTTTATGTGCTGAGAGACCATCAGCAGAGATGTATTTTACGAAGGCGGAGACCTTGTCATCTTCAGAGTGTTAGCAGCAGCCGAGAACATATGTGTTTCATGTGTTAGAATTAGAAATCAGCGCACGAGTATTTTCGGCAAGCACGCTCTTCAGATACGTCACGTATACGGCATCGTGTGTGATTTTTTTAAGTGAAACTCTTTGCGGGAGTGCCTTGAGAGTGATAAAATCCCATTAACTCTTAAAATGAAGTATCAGTCAATGATTTAACTCTTTCGCAAATCGACAAATTATGCTAAACATATTTGGTTTTATTTTGTATTCTCCCCCCCTCTCTCTCTCTCTCTCTCTCTCTCTGTCAAATTTTAATTATATAAGTAGATAATAAATGAATAATAAATGATATAAGAATCTCATTAAATCGTACGTGAGAACACAATACGAATTAGAAATGAAGGCCTGTGATAGTTGAAGTTGGATCTTTATTGCTTAAATAATTCAATGTGAATTATATATATGCTATAAATAGACATGCATATATGTATAATAAATATTAATACTAAATGTATTTACTGTAAATTTTAATAAAAAATAAACCTTTCATAATTTTTTTTTACATTCTGTCCTATGATACAATTTGGCTAAACACATGCCACACAATTTTACACAATTAATAAATTATATATTAAATTATTTATATGCATATAGGAACTAGTCTATATACTAGAGTATATAGAAACAGAATACACTCTATTTTACAGTTTCGTTTAAAGAGATACCAAATGTACGATAAAATAGAAAACTACATAATTAGATAAACACAATTAATCTTACAACTTAACGCGATACAGATTTTTTTTTCATAAAAATACTTTGTGTATAATATATAAAGTTACTATTTGTATCATATTGTATAATATATAAAGCAATATTCACACTGCGTAAAAGCGATACTAATACGTCGCAAAATGCGGGTTGCGTCAAGCAACCAGACCAGGGACCCTGGTTAAAATCAATAGTCTCCAACGCTTCCTGCCTATACGTCTCGAATTCGCCAGCACGAATCGACACGTACAGCTGTAATTTCTAAACGAAAACCTCTTATCGCGAATATCTTCTTATGATTAGATCGTGAGCGGCAATTTGGCGTGTCAGAACTCTCGTGATATACTCTCACTCTCTCTCTCTCTCTCTCTCTTTCTCTTCATCTCTCAAGGTCTCTCGCAAAGTATGAGAATCGGATTCCACTTTTAGACTTTCGGTGCTAGGCGCGAGAATGCAGTTAGATCGATCTCCCAACAAATCTCCGTTATTTCGTTGCAATATTTATACGACATGTTGCTTCCTTTGCCAACGAGGAAGAACCTATAACAGGAACTATTTTTAGAAACCGTAACTTGTACCTAATTTACACCACTCATTCAATTTAATTGAAAGTATAATGTCGTGACGCGCGCGCAGGCTTTTCATACACGGAAGATGTTACTTAAATCGCAAAAATTTATAATTAGAAGCTCTATTACGAACAAAAAAAATTTACAGAGATATCTTTCATCTTTATAAGAAACGGGAGATATCTCTATGTTTAAATCGGTAATTTTAAACAACTGCGATGCAGGTTCACTCGACAAACAGCGCGAGATACACGGCCAAATAACTCAGGAATTGCATAATCAGCTGATGCATTTAATGTTTTGCATTCAAAAAGATTATGAGAAATTAAAGTGTATAAATTAAAAATGTAGAGTTTAAGTTTAAACAAACTTTTTCAATCCTTAAAGACCTTTCATCGTCAAACATGATAAATATGATTTGGATTTGTTATAAGAAACATAAGCACAATAATACCCACTCAAATTTCATAAAAAATTATAAATACGATAATAATAATAACAACATTGTATATTAAAGTGTTTCTCAAGAAAAGTCTCGTTTATAAATCGGTCTTAATTTGTTCTAAGTGCACACAGTACTTAACAAATATGTAAACATGCAAATTAATCTGCGCCTATGAGAAAGACTCAATAGTTACGCAAGGCTAACTGCTTCTTCTTAATAATTATCGTACGATCGGCGCCTATCCCGTAATTACGTCATTTTTCTTAATGAGAGATACCGTACGTGGACATGCGTGCATCTAATTCATAACTGCGTATGAAACCTACGAGAGCTCTCTTTGAGACGACATTGTTGTCCTTGGACCGTATCCCACGATCGTGTTTTACGCATTTTATCACATTCGCACGAAGATGCATACGCGTACAAAACTGGCATTGAAGTACTTGAATTCTACGCAAAATATTCGACGTTTTCCCACATCTCACTTTAATAAGACCATGCAAAAAAAATATTTTACTGCTCCAGCTAGAGATATCGCTGGTTTTTGTATCTGATAGAAAATTATGTATCACATGCGTAGAATTCATAGCATAAAACTAAATTTTTATCTACAAATATGATTAGGTGCGAAAACGTATCTAATATCGCATAATACTTGTTAGATTTATCTATTTTTTGTACCTAGCTAATTTTTCGTACCTAGATAATTTTTGCTACAACTGCAAGATCACTTTGTTGAGTGAAACTATAATAATAAAATTTGTTTAAATTTTATAGGTTACAGGTACGCTGAAAGAGCAATTTACTGAAGAATCTAAGAACTTAGCTAGATACAGATCTAAAAAATCATTTTTCTGGACCATCAAAACAATTAAGGTAGACGACAAAATTGGTTGCTAGAATATCAAAACATTTTGCAGCATTACTTATCATATTTAAGATTCCTGCAAAATTATTTTGATGGTTCAATAAATTTATTTGTATCTAGTAAAATTTTTAGATTCTTCAGCAAAGTTGTTCTTTTAGAAATTCACGTATATAGGTCGATTCTTTTTTAACTGCCATATGTTAAGAAGATTGCAATCGTTAATATATGATCTTGCTTATATCTATTAACTTCTATGGGTTTTATGCGATTAGAGAGAGATCGTGAACGATCTGCTGTCTATTCTACATTCGTAAATACGACATACACAGGAAATGGTTGAACATAAGTCACACCTGGTTTCCTCTAACACGGCGTTTACGTTTGAGAATTGGTGTCGACAACGCGCGTTTCGATTGACCGACTTAGCGGCTTAGTCAAATTGAATTCTGCACAGTGCATCATCGTGAAAACGCGATGATGAATGACAAAAGGGATTTTTCGTAAGATTGCTTCGATCAACAATGGTTAAATAAAACTCTAAAAATAGGCAAACAAGAACAGAGCAGAAGGAAGCAGAGCAAGATAAGTAGCTAACAAAAATTGCCGTGAATAATAGTACTGCGACATGCTTCGAAAGCCATATGTGTCAATCTTTTAATTTAGCCATCTATGGTGCCGCGCGTTGTCGAAATCATGATAACCTATCACACGTCAATAACTGTGTCTGTAAAGCTAACACTACGTTTTTGGAATAACAATGTAATTTGTATTAATTGATGGGCTTCAATCTTTTGATAGAAATTAAGTGCTAGAATTTTTCAGAAAAGTAATTTTAATGATCGAGTAAAATAAATCCGAAAATACAGGATAACAACGTTTACATTCAACCAGATCGATTTAGAATACAATATTGTTAGGTTTTTATAATACTTGGTAAAAATAATAATAGCTATATGTGTGTGTTACAACAGAAGACTATATTTAAAACGACTATCATGTTACTGACTAATTAGGGACAATAAATTATAAAAATAACGTATTTTTAGTTGAAGTAAACATGTAATAAAATATTATAACGAAAAGTCTTGCGTACAATGGAAGAAATATTAGAAACAGGAATTTACATATATTAAATATTATAGAGAAATGAAGAAATTAGGAATAGACAGGGATGTGTAATACATGAAGGACATTTTATTTGTTTATTTCTTTTAATCTTTATTTCTAATTTTTTTCATTTCTCTAATATTTAATCCTGTTCCTCCCAATATTATTCGCGAGTTAAGTAAAGGAACATTTTTTATTTTAATTGCTCATAACTCCTTTGAAAATCATCGTACCGCAATTAAAAAAATCAGATTCTTAAAGCTGAAACTTTGTGCTGTATTGAATGGTACAATCGCTAATTTTAATAGTACTATATACAATTTTGAGCTAAAATATCGCAGAACTTTTCTTCCAAAGCAATATTTTCTATGTGACTATACATCTTTCGCAGATGTATCACGGCATTGTCACAAATCGCGTCATTTATCTTATTTCATTTATCCTATATTCTCGTACGCTCATAAGATCGTAAAGATAAAAAAGATTGTCAAATGATTGGAGGACGCGTTGCTCTTAATTTCTAGTCAATGACGTTTTTATCTCGTCAAGGAGATTCTTCTCGTCGCATTTCTTTTTCGTCGAAAAGATCATGGGGGCGCCGGAGATGTCTCCGGTTTATTTTTACCCTCGTAAAAATCGTCATCATCCGAAACAAAACTTGCGGGTTAGCAATTGAACAGTAGCCTAAATATACTATCGATTTCATTTACAAGCCATCGATGTCGCCAAATGTATTTTAAAGAGCATACCGGCAGAGAGTTTTCCCGACATTAGGTCGACGAGTCGAGTCGACGAACTATTGATTCGCAGAGCGACGCGCCGCGCCGGCCCCGCGTCACTTCTGACCGCTCACCGCGTCTCAGTGCCGTATGATTTTCCCTCTGAATTTTCCATTATGCCCTACTAAATTATATTATTCAAGTTTGTACATGTAATTAATCAATAAGAATTTTGTATCGCACCGACGATATCAAAAAGACTCTCATTAGCCCTGCTGTTGTTCCTTTATTATTGATCTTTTCGAAAGTTTGTGCTTTACTTTCTTAAATATATATTATATAATGTATTACAAATTTTGGCCACATTAAAAGTATTTGTGCTCGAATTCTTCCACCAAAATCTTTGCATTGTACAATCGAGGAACGCGTACTTATCTCGATATAAATTTCCAAGTTCTTTATCCTTTTTCAATGAAATCTTGATTATCTGTAATTGTTTGTATAACAGATCCTATAATAAAGAACAATTCACATTGTATCAAGATATGATGAGATTTCTCGTAACTATCACAGAAATTAGAAAAATATATATAATTCTAAAATTTCAAGACAATACAGATTTTTTTGATCTAATAAATAACGTTAAATTAAATGCAGTTAGTGTTTGAAAGATAACATGCTTGAATCTAACGGTATGACGATTGTTCCGTTTGCAGAATCAGTGAGAAAGAGGATGAGAGAGCTTTCTACTTTCAATAGGTAGTAACTAGTACGCACTAATTAAAGACAAGACGCTAAAATTGGAGTTTAAATTTCATTAGCATTACTGAATTAGAATTAATCACAATATAAAAATAATCTTTAAATCTTTTTGATTTTAAATATAGGATATATCCGTGTTATCGACAAGATCAACAGATTATTTTTTTTTCGTTAATTCTAATTTAACTTTACGTTTGGATTTGTTTTATAATATTTAAGAAATGGACTACGAATAAATAAGATACCAAAGGACGACATTACTATCATTTGTCATACTGGAGCTGAGATGTCACAATGTCACCCTTTCTTTACGAATGTTCGTCACATTTTATATTTATTCCGATGCCACACAATAACTATTCAAGCTCGAACTATAGACTTTAGCCTAACAATAGACCGTCGATATAGGCGCTACTTAATGACGACGCTTCTTTCTATTTTATCGTTTCTATTGACGTTGTGGCACATCATAGAAAGGCATATAATGTAGGTATATGTATAGCTTCCGCAAATGTTGCCCCACATTTTCTAAATCAGTGCTTCACAATTAGGCGTATACAAAATCGTAGCGTAAACATTACTTAAAAGCTTATCTATTTTTTGTATCAATGCGAGCATTTCTTATATGACGATCTTATATGTATATACGACTATCATACATCCTTCGTAAACGTCATGTAATTCTGTAGACAGTTAAAAAAATTCAATGTATCATTTTATGTATCATTAATAGGAAATAAAAATAAGGAGACATCAGTTTCGTGATTTTCATACACGGCATATACTTTTATATATATTTTTAAATTCTGACTCTCTAATTTACATACGTATGTATAAATGATAAACGGTAATCAAATCATCAAGTCTCCATAATATCAAGAGTATAAATTAGCTACAGTTCTTCGCTGTCCTAGTAGAGAATAATTTCACGCCTCATAAGATAAATATGAGGCTTGTAATGCTTGTATTGATATCGATTGAAATAATGACGCGATATAAAAGAATGCATCGAGAGGCACTTTCTTCCAAATACAATAATTAATTTTTATCTGAGAAATTTGGTAAATATCCAAAAAACAATAAAATATTTGATTACTTTAATAAAAATCAAAATCAAAACATGAATGAAATAAATAACTTTATCAGAGAGAATTTGTTAAAAAAATGATATCCAAACAACAAAGTGTCTAAAATTGGATCATAATATGTTATTGCGTCTAAGACGACTTAAAGACGTGTTATGTTACAATTTTAGACTTTGTGTTAGTTGATTAGCAATTTATTTTTATGCAAATATGTGGTGTACGTATTAAATCGCATGTCATCATAATCATATTTGCGTCCAAGGTTATAAACATTTTCATTGATTAAAAAAATGTTGATACGATACACTTCAAAAATATATGATGATCATGTATACACCAAGTAATCAGACAAGTAAAGTCAACAATTTATACCACTTATCTAACGAGATATAAACACGCATGCACATACATAAAATTCAAAAAATAGAACAAGTAATCTCTAGCAGCCGTGTTATTCCGATTAAATGCATATTATGTCATATGCAAACGATAACCTCAATAAGATAAACGGTATCGCAAAGAGTTCTCATGCAATCGGCAGCACGATTAAATCGTCTCATGTATATTTTTTTTTAATCAAGTCCATATTATATCAACTATTAACCGAGAGAGATATCGATTATAAAAAATGTATCTATTTACCGTTTAAATATATCTACGAACTACCGACTACAAATATCGTTATCTAGTGAAAAATTTCGTCGAAAATATTCCATGTTTTGAAACATTTCAGCAAAGTTGCTAAAACTAAAATTTTTCGAAAATCTTGTTAAAAATAAATTTTTCAGCTAAAAATCGCTGAAATAAAAACTGAAATTTTGGTGAAATTCTGAAATTTTGTTAAAAAATAATCCAAAACGTGGATTAATTTCAACAAAATTTTTCTTCCATCAGGGATATTAGTAGGTATATTGATATTTCTCATCCCCATAGCGAATTTTACATTTTAAGTTTCAATACGTATGTATGAACTAACAATTGTTATTTTTTGTGATTTTTTAAAGCAAGCTGCAAACAATTCTAAAAATAAAAGTTATAAAGTAAAAGTGCCAGTTAGTGAACCAATTGTTGCGCAAATTGATAACGCATTTCAAATATTAGGCTTTTAACTGTACGATTCTAAATATATTCATTATTTAAATTTTTATAAAAATACAAGTTGTACATATCAAAAACTTAATATTTAAAATATTTGATCACTTTGTCCAACAATTGGTTCACGTTCACTAATTAGTTTTAGCTTAATTATTACAAGCTCTATTTTGAATAAATCGAATTTTTAAATACATAAGATAGTAAAAATCGGTACGATTAAAAAAAAATTTTTTTTTACGTAAAAATGGGTAAAATTGAGAAGTGGCTTTAATTCGTTTGAGAAAGCGAGAAAGAAATTAAAACAAAATTAGATCATTAGCTCTAATTCTATCTTAATTTTTAACGTCAACGTTAAAGTGACAGACGTACCCTTTGATAAATCAAAATAGTACAATTCTCAACGTTTAATATTTTTCTCAAAATTAGTATTTATTCAAACATTTCTCTCTCAAAATATGACTCTCGATGACTGAGACTTTCACGGTACGCATTTAAAATAGATGATCCAAAAAAAGATCAAGTTTCGCTCGAGCCTGATAAAAACATTTTCTCAAAAATAAACTGTTTTTGCTGTTGCTCCACAATTTTCATACGATATACAAAAACAGGAGGAAAATCTTGTTAACGCCCAACAGACGCGACGACGAAATTTCACAGCAGAGCGATGGAACTTGAATTCAATAACCTTTATAGATCTATTCGCGTTGCTGGAAACCTCCTAAAATTTTTGTACTTAATATGAGATAAATATACATATATTGGTTCATTAAGGAAAAAAAAAAAAATGCGAGGATATATCGAGTGTAAAAAGTACAAGTCACGTGAATAGAGCTGATTTATCTCGAACCACTGTGTCCCTCGCTCATCCGGCTCATCATATCGTCGTATATACATAGCCAAAAATTACAATGTTTCCTTCTTTTCTGGAAAAGTAATAGCCGCGCAGCGGGGAGCTTACAGGTGTTAAAACTGGCTGAAAAACGCACTCACCTGCAGATGAATGGGTACCTTCTTCACCGGAGTACTCATTTCGCGGGCTCACCTCTTCCACGGCACTCTCAGGATATTCACTCCGACGCACAAGCCACTTAGCGTATCGCTCTTTTCGAATCCTTCTCCTTTCCTCTTCTCTTAATTCTTTTCTACGCGGAGGAAAGCGATCAACGGAGGCAGGTGTACCCGCGTACCATACAACACCGGTCACACGTACGAACTGCCACAAACTGCGCGCATCGACTAAACGCGGGTGACGGTTGACGCTGATGCGCTGGACGCTGTGCGCCGCTGCGAGCGCGCGTCAGCACCATTTTACACCGTTCGCACCATCGGTGCAATAAAGGGTGGCTACTCCCTCGCCTTCACCAATCAGAGCAATGCGCGGAAAAATTTGAAACAAAACACCGGTAAGATTCACTTTAGATGTGTCCGGGAAGACGCAATTAACAACTATTTATGTCATTCTTGTTTTAGATTTAATAATTGATGAAGATAGAATGACACAAATAGCGCTGATCGATCCGAACGTGTACTCTTCATATTAGATTGGAAAAAGTCCTTTTACATATATGTATGTAAAAAAAACCCTTCCACAATCCACCATTTGTTGCGAAATTTTCGCAATTATATCATTCAATACAGCAAAGTTTCAGCTTTAAGAATCTGTTTCTTTAATTAAGGTATGATGATTTTTAACTGAATAATGAGTATTAAAATCAGACTGTCCCTGTACTTAACTAGCGAATAACTCAAGAACAAAAAATCGTAGGATCATTAAAAAAAAATGATTTTGTAGAGTAAGCTTCTAGCTTTCACGAAATAGTCGAAAATTTTGGCAAATTTTTTTTGGGCGTGTGAGCTGCAAAAGAAAATTTTTTATCTTTTGCACCTCATAGTTTTTTATAAAAATTACCAAACTAAAAAATATAGTAATCTTTCGTAAATAGAGATTTTAAGTTTTAAAACCCTTTTTCTTTAAATTTAAATTTCATTCATTTTTAACGAAGATATTGTAAAATAAAGATTCGTTTACATATAAAAACTTTCTTCAACTCAATATTAGGTCATTGGCTGGTATTCATAGTCGATTATTATGTTAAGATTGTTTTAAGTAATGTATAGAAGGGATGCTGGAGTGACCAAAATATTGATATTACATTACCAAATTATTGACATTAATCAATTTGGAGATTTTCATACGATTACAATGTCAATAATTTAGTCTCAATTGGTTCGTGACATCTCAAGACTGAACTTAAGATAGTCTTGAATATAAGAATTGACTACGAATACTGACCATTAAGTATCAAATCCGGTTTTCGTATTACATTAATAGCAGCCATAACTTCGTTAAAAATGAACAAAACTTAAATTTAACAAGTTTTAAAGCTTAAAATCTCTATTTTTAAAAAGTCATCATGTTTTTTGAGTTTAGTAATTTTATACATAGAAAACTATGAGCAAGATAAAATAAAAATTTTTTTTTATTACGCTTTTGAGGCTTTTACGGATATTTTCTTCAATTATACCAGAAGGTTTGCGGGTTATCGCCGTGTCTTTCTTCATTATTAATGCCAACGTTTCGTGAACCATGCCTGCCGTTCACTTCATCAGGACGAAGGGTGCACTGATACTGAAAAAAATTTTTTTTGTTACTTTATGGACTTGTCACGTGCTTAGAAAGTTTACAATATTTTCGACTTTCTAATATAAAAGCTCAAAACTTTCCTCACAAAATTATTTTTTTTAATTGCTTCTAAAATTTTTAGTTACTAAGTTATAGCGAATATATTAAATAAAAGGAGCATTTTGATTTTAATTACCCACAATTCCATTAAAAATTGTAACGCAATTAAAGAAACAAATTCTGAAAGCTGAAATTTTGTTTCATCAAATGGTGCGTCAAACTTTTTTAAAAAACGAACATTTCTCAAATATAATATGTATAATATTCAATTTTACGCTATATTTAAGAATTTCATGAATCGCTTCTTTCCGTTCTTTCTTTTTTTTTTTTTATTACCGATATGACTCGATAAATAATGAAATAAAAGATACTTTGTATTTTGATTATTTTAGTACTTTCAGTCTCATAGTAATGCGAAAATAATATTAGCATTACACGGGTTTAAGTGTTGTGCGTGTGTACGTATCTATATGTACATATTATACATTCTTTGACAAAGTTACGCATAGATTTCAATAAAAGCTATTTTAAAAACAGCGATAGATGTGGCAAAATAACACAAGATCTTCAATTATTCTCAATACAGCCTCAAAATTCGAAGCTGTATCTGTCACCATTATCGAAAAATTGATCTCACTGTCTAAATTTGTGTGTTTTTTTTTAAAGAGTATTACACACTGATACAGAAAATACATAAACGTTTTCCTGCTCCCTTCATCAAAATATATTATCATTGCAAGAACTTATTTGTTGTTGTATTTCAAATATAAATAGCTGTAAAAAAAATTACATCCTTTGGTTGCATTACCATATTGTTAAAATACATATGAAATTTCAAAAATATCTTGCACATAACGTTTAAAGAGATTTTTACCCTAGAATTATAAAATATAATTTGGTTCTTTTTTCTTTAAAAATAAAATAAAGAAAACTATTTTATAATTTTTCATTTTATTTTTTAAAAACTAATGAAATTACCTCAGAATTGCAAGAAAATTTACAATTAAATCTAGTTATTCATTTATGCCCAGTCACTTCATTCTAACATTTTATAATAAAATCTTATTTTATGTTACACTTAGTGATTACAAGCGCGCGCGCATTTTACAATCAAGGGTGCGTTTGCGCTTACAGCACTTGTAAGCATTATTTAGCCTTGTTTAATATTTGAGTTTAATATTGATTAAGGATAAACTGATGCTTATAGCGAGTGAGCGTGTGAAAATAGAACGTACCCTAAATAATATGACGATGGAGCAGAATTTCACGTTTATGTAACAAATCAAATTTATGTATAAAATAAAAAATGTTAATATTTGTAAAAAAGATATGTTTATTAAATATATTGAATATATTGAAAATGGGCAGAAATATATTCTAGGCATATACGAGTCTTTTCTACCTTCTTCAAATTCTTTTATCTCACCTAAAATATTTACAATATTTTATATATATGTATATATATATACAATATATATACACATACATGTATATATGTATTATATATATATAATTTTCTTCTGGTGTTATCATGCAATAAAAAATTGTAGCGGAAAATATATGTACAGAAGCGTATCTTCCTTAGACTGAATATTTAGGACCACATTTCTTAATTGGTGTTAATCTCAGGCCTTTAGCCAACATTTGAGCTTCGAGGTCGCGATCTTCGTTCTGATATCTAAAAGAGAAATAAATATATTTGTATTAATTTAAAAAAAAATACTATATATAACTTGTTTTGAAACAGTATATTCATAAAAATGTATTCCAAATCATCATTTTCCTTTAAAAATATTTACACTCGTTCTAGCTTCTGTCAAAAAAAAAACATTTAGATTTAAAAAATAATTTTAAACACATTCTATTATTAGCTTATTCCTTCTTTTTACATATGTATAAATAGTGATAACATATAACTTTTTACATCTTTATTTTCTTACTCCAAAAAATCACATACAATTACTATAAAAAAAAATCTATATAAAGAGATGCTAACAATTTCTGATAACAATTAATAAATATTTCCATTACATAAATTGAGAAAATATAAACAAATAAAATAATTAACAATTTGAAAATGTAGGATAAATACTCAGATTTGTGAGAGGTAATATTAAAAATATGGACATAACATGCATTTGTAGAAGTAATAGGTGTCAAGTACGATGATTTACACCACCTTTGTCGTTCTTCTTCTAATAGGGCGATTAAGGAATCCCTTTTTGCTACTATTTCTAACATTTCCGTCAAGATTTCTCCTTCCTTTTTAACATCGTCACTAGTCTTCTTATCATCTGTGAAAAATTACATTACAATTTATATAACAATTGTACTTATATACACATAATCTAAAAATTTTATGCTAAGAAATAATATATTTATTCTTAACATTCTAGGCATGTGAAAAATCCAGAAAATTTTTTATCTTTTTCAGCTCGCAGTTCTTTATATGTAAAAATTACTGTGAACTCACAAAAGCTTAAAAAATATAGTAATCTTCCGAAAATAAAGATTTCAAGCTTTAGCCTTTTTTTTTTGTTTAATTTAAATTTCGTTAATTTTTACGAAGATGTATATATACAATTTTGATTTAGAAAATTGAAACAAACTTTTTGAACAATTCAATAAAATAATAAATTAATAATTAGAAAATTTAGAAATATTTACCATCGTCAGCTAATCGTTCACGCAATTCATGTTGCAATCGTTCATGACGATCTTCCAATTGAACTTCTTGCGCACGCACTAGAAGTTCCTTTTCATATCTACGCAGTTCCGTACGTTCTTTCATTAGATCAAACCATTCCCTAAGCAAATCAGCTTCTTCACGATTGGAGGAATCTAAATGAAATTATTAAATATTTCAGATTATATTTCTTTTCATACACACATGTATAAAATATTAAAAAAAACATTTTATCAATTAAACCTGTAGCAATTATTTTTTACTTAATTTTTTAAATTAGAAGCAATTCAAGATTAATATATAGATCAAATCAAATAAATTAGAAATTACATATATATAATTACATATAATAGTAAATTAGGTATACAAGAAAAATATCATATTTTAATCTATACTAATTTTATAAACTGTAATAACAAAGATTAAAATTAAAAACTTTAAGATATGATATATATGTATATGTAAAGAATATTATATTACCTCCTTCACCACGCAGCGCTTTTTCGACACTTACGCCCCGGCTTTCTAATTCCTTTTGTTTCACTTCAGTTTCTTCCAGTTTCCTTTGTATTTCTTGGGCCATTCGTAATCTTTAAAATATATTTAATTTAGCAGAATTTTTTAATTAAAATTACACTACAAGCATATATAAGTATGCTTATTTATCTTTTAGAACGTTAGTCTTTATATTCAAATATAACATAAGTATATTATGTCTTACCTCTTTAATTGTGCTTGTCTAGCTACTTTTTTAGCAGTCTTTAATTTACGTGAAACGCTATTGCACGATTCTTCAGTTGCCGTAACTTTTTGCATGCATGACGCTGATAAAGCAGTTGTTTTAGTATCATCATCCGATAAACTGTCATCTAAAATATAAAAGTATAAAATTATTATAATACAATATTATTTTGTACCTTTACATCATTAACAAAACAATTAACAAGAAAGATATAAATATAAAAGAGATTTTAGCCTTACATTACAATACATCACTTTCTATTTTCTAATATAAGAATTATTAAAATTTAAAATATAGCATACAAAATATAACTCAAAAAATAGAATTGTTATTTTGCAAAGATAAAATCAAATAATTTATGTATTTATCATCACAAAAAGTATAATGTGCATATAGCAGATGCATATACTCTGAAATTTAAATAATGTTACAACATATTCTCGTAAAATGATAACAATACTTGTATAAGTCATACCTGATACTTGAGTGGTATATGTAGAATAATTAAGCGGTGGTGGGGGCACAGGCGGTGGCTTTTCGAAAGTGAGGAAATTTCCTACAAGCATATCCTCGCATACACTTTTAGGTCTCATGTTGCATTTCGATGGACTAGCTTTATCAATCTGTGTTTTATACATAGAAACAATACATTATACAGTTTTCCTTCTCAGAACACTTTACACATTAATAATAATATTGATGATGATGATGATGATGATGATGATGATCATAATCATAATCATAATAATTCTTACTTTTCCTTTTGATCCTCTTGAAGTCAGTCGAAATACTGATAACTTGTCCTTCTGATTGGGCGATGGACTTGTTTCCTTTTTGAAGAAGAAATCTGAAACCGCCTGTATAATACTCTTTCTTCTCTCCGAGTCCTTCGGCTTCTTGTCCCGTTTGATTATACTATTATTATCCGAAAGTGATAGACCTGCAGTATTTAGCATCTCGTCCATCGATTTCGCGTTAGTCGCTGGCAGTTTTTGGAAGTTGATTTTCTTTGCGATGTTTTTCATATTATCGGTACTTTTACTAATTTTTAATTTCAGCTCCGAATTATCTATTGCGTTGAAGTTGTACGATTTAATTTTTTCAATCTTCAGCGTATCATCCTTTTTCGTATCGTCCATTGAAAGTTGCCTCCGCGTCACCTTCATTCTTAATTCCTTGATTCTGTCTTCAGGACTTAAACCTAAGTCTTCGTCGCTTTTCATTCTAGCGCGTTCTCGAGCATCCTGCCTGGCCTTTTCAGTGGTCCTCCTCGCTTCCTCGATTTTCAATCTTGGTGGTGCAATTGGCGTTTTAAAAGCATCTTCTAGACTAGTAATCGACTTTTCGTCTGCCTTCTTTGGGACTTTTTCTTTGGCTTCTTCTTGATTGATTTGTTCACAAGAGTACGAAGACATCGAAAGATTCGACTTGTTCGCTTCCCCAAAACTTGTGTGAGTAGGACTGTTTAATGGTGACGTTATAGAAGTAGGTACAAACTTGTTTCCAACGGAAGAAATATTAGATAATGATGGTTTTATCGGTGACAGTCCGGTGGTAAAAGATGAAGCTCTGGCAGCTCTTCGGGCCTTTTTTTCAGCTGACTTTTGTTTGTGAGCTTCAAGTTTATCCATCAGAAGATCTTGAATAAGATCTTTTTGCTTCGACCGTTCTCTTGTAATCTCTTCAAGTTTCCTTGAGGTCGCTGGTGAATTGATACCATTACCGTTTACAATCATTGTTTCTTGACTCTTAATCTCTTCAGTAATCATTTCTGCGGTGCGTGTCTGCGCTAAGCTTTTCGAATTTTTTCGTCTTGATTTTCTTACGTCAATGGAATCCTTGGCGTTGCTAAACTCTGCGATTCGAGATTGCAATCTCTTTACGTATTCCAGATAGTCTGGATTGTTAGAATCCGCCTTGGCTACCTCCTCGTGTTTCTCTGTCATTTCTACAGGAACTATTGATACCTGAGGATTAATCGGACTGGCAAGCACTGTAACGACTTCACTAGTAGTCGTATCCTCAGCTGGTTCAACAAGTAACAGACTATCTTCCTCCATGGATTGAAGTAATTCTTTGTTAAAAGCTTCTGCTAATTGCTCCCGCTTCGTGTTCTCCTTAAATTTATTTTGTTCCTCAGTTCGAATTTCCGATTTCATCGATGATTTGCTCGCAATAGGATCGTTTAATTTGCCCATCACGTCCTCCATGGTAATTGGATCAATCTCAATCACATTAGCATCTTTGAAACCTTCTTCTTCTTCTTCACCGTACGAGTCGTTTTCCAGATCGAGTCTCGCTATCGGTGCATCAGCGATTGGTAGATTGCATATGTTAGTTGAAACAGGAATGTTGGAAAGAGTCGTTTTGATGTTGACGAACTCAATGTAGCCTCGATTTTTCAGCATCGCGATATTGGAGGCATCTTGAAGGCTGTCATCCAGTAGTGACTCATTGTCAGTGTCCATATAATTAATATCTTCGCCATTGACTAACAATTTTGACGTATTATTGTTTGGGTATTCTTGCTGATCGATTACCCGATCAATATTGGAATATTCGAATTGCGTATCTTCTTCTTTAACAATTCTAGCGGATATAGATGATAGTTTTGAATTATTCCTTCGCACAGTGATGAAATCAGGATCGATATCGAGTTCTACATCGCGAAGGTCTTCAGAAACCAAAGCTTCCCCGTCGCGAGCCCATTCAGAAAATTCTGTTTCGGTGAATGCTGCAGTGGTAATGTCGTTCTCCTCGGAATCATCTTGTTTATTAGACACTGCTGAAGCTTCAGAAGTAGAACTACTGCAGTTGTTATCCCGCAAGTCTAATTGTTCCATATTATTATTTATCATTTCAATAGTATCCGTACTGTTAATTGAATCATGTAATTGACGATCCTGTAAAAAGGAGACTTCGATAGAATCTGGCTCGAAAGTCTGGCCATCGTCGGGATTATAATGCTTGTATCGATCAACTCCTTCATCCAATAAAAGATCGCCATCAGTGCTGTGAATCCGTAATCTAGGCGGCGAAAGATTTACAGCAACAAGTTGTTCGTTCTCTATTGCTTCGTTAGAATCGGAAGAAGATAATGAATCACTATCTATCTCAGAATCGCCCGAACTAACATCCTTGTTTTCGTTCTTCTTGCTCCAATCCACTTGCGGCACAACAATAGACGTTTCGTGAAGGGGACTACGTGGTCTAAAATCATTACTTTCTTCCGCGTTATTTGGTAAAACTTTCTCAGTTTGCGAGCTTTTTATATCCTGTACAGCGGTCTTCGTCAAGTTATTAGTTTGCAGTAGAAATACTTGTTCGTTGATTAATTCTCTGTCTTTCATTGATGATTCACTGCAAATGTTGGGTGCTGTCTTAGATTTCAAAATACTGGATTCTTTTACTAAATCAGGTAGTTGTCGCGTCGTAGATGTTTCTATCAAAGTTGTCGGTTTCGCAATTTCATTCGATGAATTTTGGCAGTGATCGGATGACAATTGTCGTGAAAATAAAATTGTAGGCGATAATGGAGAAAGCGATGCATTGTTGGTTCGCAATTTACTAGTACCTTAAAAAAATACATTCATGTACATAAAAGATGATTTTCAATAATATAACATTCTACAATTTTTTTTTCTTAGTAATTAATATATTATAAATGTTGTTTTATGTCATTGGAAAGTTTCGAGTATTAGAAATGTTATAAAATAATATAGAAATTTTTTTTTAATATAATGAAAAACTATTGAAAAAATATAAAACCGTAAAAATAAAGATACCTTGAAGAAATGCCTGCATGGTAGGACTAGGTTCCGGCGCCGGATTTAACAACTTTTGATGCTGGGAGATTGCATCAGTAAAATTCCTCAACTTCGTGTCCACATTAGATGTCGAACCTGATTTTATGACGGAACCACCCAACGCTGATCCTCCCAGTAGATAACGTTTTTTCAATTCTAAAGAGAGCCTCGAAGCGATTCCGCCGGTGGAGTGAGTGCGATTTAAAAGATAATCTCCCTTTCGTGGGTTTAACAACGGTGTGCAGTTATTTGTGTCAACAAAAGCTGGCACGTTACAATTTACTTCTTTGTTCGATTCGACTTTAATATGGTCATCCAAAAATCGCTTGCTAGTATTTTGTTGTTTCTTGTCCTGCGTCAAGTTGCCATTAATCGAAGAGATCATCTTACTCTTCACCTGCACTTTTTTCGGTTCAACATAAGCGCCTCTCGTTTTCCGCACATAAGAATCGTTGATGGTAATCTCGGGAATCTCATGCTGTGTCGGAGTCGCTTCATCGTGCTCGAACTCAGAGTCGGTCGAGATCTCAGTTGCGGAATTTTCTACACTCTCATCAGTCGACGCATCTTCCGAAGATACAACCTACGGAATAAAGTGTGCTAAATAAATAAAAATTATAATAAATATAGAATTAGAATAATATAAGCAAGAGTTTAGTAAATTAGTAAAAGTTGAATAAAGACAGATATAGATGCTAATATTCTGATTATGAATGAGATTCTGAATGAACATGTGTTATTTCTGTAACTAGTGTTTATATATGTATAACTAATATTTTATCGCAGTTAATGTCGTATCATAGAGTATGAATTTAAATTTTATAACAAAAACTTGGTGAGACATTTAATAAAGTACTGGCTGGTGGTAATTTTAAATGAATTAGTTAATATTGATGAACAAACTCTACTTTTTTAGAATAAGCAAACACAAACAATTAATGATTTGAGTCAATGTTAATGCTAAATTAGTTCAATAACACACCATTCATACACAACAAGATGGATTACCTTTTTTCAATGCTCCTTATATAATTGGTCGATTAAAAATTAGCCCCATTGAAAATTAAAAAATTAATCACCATCAGCCAAGAATTTTACTTGTATTTTTTTTTGTTTACTTTATTAATACATCTCACAGTTTTCCCAAATTTAAATTATTGCACAACTACAATATCTACTAAAGATATCTTAGAATATCACTAAAGATGGGAAATTATGAAATACATAATTTATCAATTCAGAAATCTCTATAAATTGTAAAATCGCAAACCTCACACAGTTAACTCCATTTAAAAAAAAACATATGGATTAATTTAACAGATAAGTATACAGAAGTATATGTATATAATCTAAAAAAATAATTTTCAAATTATAAATAACTGAAAATTATTAATTAATAATTATTAATTAAAAATTAATAATTTTCAGTTATTTATAATTTAAAAATTATTTATGTAGTGTAGAAGCCTTCACAAACTTTTAATATTAAAAAATAATAAACAGTTGTATCAAGTTCGATAATTATAATAAAACATATATATATATATATAAGTAAAATTTCTTATAAAGCATTACATTACAAAATAATTTAATAATAGCACAAATATTATATTAACATCATGAAATTACGCACTTGTCTTTCTTTGATTGACTATTCATAGAAATAAATTTGATAGATTCCTCAGGTTTATTTAACAAATGCGAATTTGAATGATGAATTTCTTGAGTCGATGCTACATTTTTGCTTTGACTTTGTAATTTTGATATATCGGTAACATTACGATTTTCTGCTATCATAGTATTTTTAACATCTTTTATAATTTTGTTGTTAAATTTCGAAAGATTTGTGATATCCCGGCTCTGTAATTTTGCGACATTTCGTCTTGTTGGTTTTTGAACATCCATTGAATTAGTATCAGGATTTTTAATATCTTGACAGTGAATTTTTGAGACATCATTAACATCTCGACTTATTGATTCTGAAATAGACTTAACGTCTTGACTCTTAATTTTTGAAAGTTTCTCCACATCTTGACTTTGAATGGTAGAAACATTATTGCTACTCTGATCGTGTAATCTTGAAATATTTTCGACAGTTTGACTTTGTAGTTTTGGCATATCTTCAACAGCTTGATTTCGAGATAGAAGTTTCAAGTTCTTCTTTGCCAATTTTCTTCTTACTGGAATTTCAGGCGGAGAGAGTTCAGTGTTAGAAATTTTCAAATTAGGATTTTCTATTAAAGTATTTTGAAAAGAACTAATGTCATAAGACGCATTTTTTCGTTCGGATCTTTTAGGAACTTCTTCAACAGAATTTTTTGCAAAATTATTTATAATCGTATCTTTAATGTTCATAGGTGTACTCACTGTTCTCTCGACGATTTTTGTTTTTACTGCGGACTCATCTTTAAATGTATTTTTTAATTCAAATAATGATTTAGAATAACTCTTAATACTTTTAAGAAAAACTCGCGCTGTATCTTCATTTAAATTAGTATCACTTTTATGCAATCTATTATATTTGATAATTTTATCCGTATTATTATTTAATCGTGAAGGAGTATTTAACTTTACATTAAGAAGTGTATTATTTTCAAATAGCAAATTTTTATTTGATATATTATTTTTATTCAAGTTATCACTTGAAATATATGTTTTATTAGTTTGTTTTTCATCACTATCATTACTTAGTATGGTTCCATCTAAATTCATTGTATTCGCTCTTTTTTCTTCATTTTCTGTATTATTTGAAATATTCCTCTGTACATCCGTTTTAATTATACTGTTTTCTCTAATTTCGTCTATTGTATTGCTGTTTAAATTTATATTATTTTTCTTTTCTTGATTTGTTCCATTTATGTCACTATTCAGAACGTTGTCTGTTGGATTAATCTTTTCTTGTTCTTTTATATCATCTGTAATATTAAAATAAACGTTATTTTTTATATCTGTTTGCAATGTCAATGTGTTGGAAGTCATAGCAGTATGAAGCTTGAAATTGTTAGTATTTATATCTGCATCTGCATCGGTATATGAAATACATTTATTTTCTAATGTAGGAATATCAGAATTCGATGTTAATGAATCACCATCCATATTTAATTGAGAATTTGACTCAATAAGACCATTTCTTATTAAATCTAAACCATCGCATAATGTTTTCTTTTCGTCATTAAGCACTACTTCAAATTCTGACGAATAAAACTGCGAATCTATCTTATCATCTTCCAAATTTGCAATTTTACTTTGCTCTTCGATTTGATTAAATTGTTGATCAATCACATCAATGTCATTCTCGCCTAAGTTGCTCATTTCTTCGATATCAATTTCTAATTTTCGTCTTTCATTTTGTTTAATAGCGATTATGTTGGAAGTCTTAGATTTGTTACTGCTTGAAGAACTCTCTCTTTCTCCGATCTTATTAAAGTATTTGAGCATTTCCTCTGCATTTATTTTATTGGATAACTTGGGCTTAATATGTAACTTTATCATTTTCATATTAGACATATCCTCAGCTTCCTCACTTTGTGTAGGAACTTGACTTCTCGAAACAATTCTTTTAGTCTCCGTAAAATATTTACTCATTTTCGACCGGGCATATTCAGTTGACAGTGGTCGGAGTCTATTTCCATCTTCTATAGCTTTATTCTTTGCTTTTCTTTGTTTTAAATCACGCTTTAGCTTATCGAATGCATTATCACAGTTATCAAAATTCGGATCACTATGCGATTCTTGGGGAACCAGTAATTTCGAAGTTTCTAAAGATAGTTCGTCAAGCTGGGTCTCTTGAGTCGGAGATGGCGATGTCACTATTACTACTGGGTGTATCGACTCTTGTAACACGCTCGCATTAAGCATTGGAGTTATTGAATGCATGTCAACATTCTTATCAATAACACTATTACTTATGTGAATATTATTACTATCATTGATAAATTCAACATTCCTATTTTTGTTAATAAAATAACTGTCCTTGGTTTGATTAGTAACACTAATATCCTCACACTTAAATATTTCTTCAGACAAATTATATTTCGAGTATTCCACTAAATTGTCCGAGTAATCGCTAATAATTGAACTGTCACTATGTAACATCTCTACCGATTGATAAATCTCTGACGATGAAGAAGATAAAGAATTTCTGCTTCCATTCAAAGAAGTGATCACACTCGGCAAATCATCAGCATTAAGGATAGTTTCGTTATCGGAAACCCTGGAATCCTTGCTTGTTCCAACGCAAGGTATAGTATCTGCAACTGTAATTTTCGCAACTGCTTTTAAATCAACTTCCGAACTATTTAACGCGGAATCTTCTTTTAAATTATTTGTAGATAAATTTAATGAATTCTTAACTAAATTATTTCTACTCAAATCATTAACATTTGCATTGAAATTATTAGAATTTGGTGTAAGACTTATTATGTTAACATCGAGAATATTACTTTGGGAACAATCGTCGTAAATTTTATTATTTAATTTGTTTAAATCTAATCGAATACTTTCGTCCACAAAACTTTCGTACTCAGAATTGCAATCTTCTTTGTCTAAGTGATTAAGAGTAGTATTTGTTAAAGATTTATTTTGATCCGAAATATTATTAGTATTATTTGGCGTTGGAAGAGACATTGAATCAGTTGTGTAAATTACATTTTCAGATACTTGCGAAACAACGTTAAGAGATGTACCATTTTTATGAGTAGAAATCATATTGTCTTGATCGTGTATATTTATAGCTAATTCATTAGAAACTAATGCTGTCTCGTTGGAGAATTCTAGCAGTTCTCCGAGAGTATTTTTCTCGGGTGATAGATCATTATCATTTGTATTCACGTTGAAAATTGGGGACGACTTTGATGTTACTTTGGATTCGAAAGAAATGAGTGATTCTTGAACTATAGCGGGATCTATAGAGTCTTGAGATTGCTTCACCTCTGTTTCCGAACCGGTATCAGTATCACAATTGCTTGGTGGCACCGTCAACCATACTTCTTGCTTCCGGAGCTCTCGCGCGCGCACGTCTTCCTCATCTTCGGTCGCAGTGCCGCTTTCATCATCTAACAAAGAAATCAAAATATATATTACAATATAAACACGTATAATAATATAAGTTAGAGAATTTGTCACATTCTGTTTATCTTTTTTCCTTGTGTTTCTTCCGTTTTTATAATTGAAATCAATACAGAGAATATTTTCATAAAAATCTCTCTCTCTCTCTCTCTCTCTCCCCCCCCTTACTCGTTCTATCATCTCCATCCATCTGATTCCTCTCCCATCCTGATTTAAAACATCTACATCTCTTTCCCCTTTCTCCCATACATACTCGCACCTGTTCTTTAAATGCTCAACATTCTCTCTCTCTTTTGCACACAGTCTACACTTTCTCTCCTCCTGCTTCACCCAATACTTATTTCTCCTCTCTTCATTCCCGCATCTCCATCTCGCTATTTTTACCAATCGTTTACCCTCATTTCTTTTACACATTCTTACATATATTGGTACCCCAATCAATCTTCCATAACTTGCACACGACTTAGACACTCTCACTTTCTCTCCTCTCTCTTGTTCATCCACTTCTATATCTCTTTTTCTCAGAAGCTCCCATTTATTCTCTCCACATTCATTCATAGCTGCCTCGCTCATACCTCCTCTCCATAGATAATTCCCCCTCTCCACACTCTTTCTCTTGACCATTCACTCCTATCATTCTCTCTTTCGCTCTTTCTCTTCTCATCCATGCACATCATCCCGATTTCCCCTCCCTCTCCCTTCTCTAATTTTTCCTCAAACCTTCCTGCCCTCCATCCCATTTCTACTCTTAATTTATTTCTTTTTAACTCCTCTCTTGCTATATACCCCGGTGTAACCCTTTCCAATCCCAAGGTCCACTTCAGATATTTTTCCTGAATCGCTTCCACCTCCTTCCACTTTCTGTACCCCCATATTTCCACTCCATAAAATAAAATTCCCTTCACTATACTATCAAACAGTTTTAGCCTCCATCTTACATCCCCCTTGAATTTTCTCTCCCCATAACTCCATACCCATCCCATTGTCCTAATATATACTAACATCATAATAAAATTATATATGGATGTAACATTTTGTATAAAAGAGATTAGAAACTACGAGAGTTAAAGTATGCATTCTGTATATATATTCGCGTACAGTATATGCGAGTGAAATACATAAAAAAAGAAAAGTAAGCTGTATATTTATTAATTAAATCTAGCATTTAGAATATGTTTACTATAATTTTTAAATTATCATTACTATTATATATATTTGTATTAATTATTATAGCTTTTAGATAGTTTTCATTGTTTTTCTTATTCGCTCTAGCAGCGCGAAGTGTTTTTACATAAAAAATTTTTCTATTTAAATAAATTTTTTTCATTTTGTTTTTAAATTAATTGTGATATAATTTTTTTTAAAGAAGAATTAAGTCACTTGGTTTCAAATAGGAAAATCTTTTAATAGGAATACAAAGGCATATACTTAGGTTTCATTGTATGAAGATAAAGATAGAACCACATGGGTTTTACTTTTTAATTTAGTAGAATTTAAATAAATAATAGTACTATATGGGTTCTCTTAAAGATTAAAGGTACCACTTGTGTTTTACTTTTTAATTTGGTAGAATTTAACTTGGCGCCGACTATTGATATCATATCTTTTATACAAATGATACATGTCATTGATTTAAGTAAATAATAAGGATAATACCACGTAGGTTTTTAAAGATTAGAATTTAACTTGGCGCCGACTATTGATATCAAATCTTTTATACAAATGATACATGTCATTAGAATTAAGTAAATAAGGATAATATCACGTAGATTTTTAAAGATGGTTCTACTAAACAGCAAATGTGATTGGTCAGTTTCACAGTCGATTAAGTAATTGACGTTGGTGGACTGGCCTAAATGGTTTTTTGACCAGCAGCACTCACCCTTAGCGCTTTTTTCTACCTTTTTTTTAAAAAAAGGTAAGTTTATATATACATACAAATGATACATAAAACAGACAAAATAGACAAAAACGTGCAAAACGTATTAAATTCGAATAAAAAAGTTGCTTTCCATTTACACACAGTGATACTAAATCTGAAGTGATATGAATATTTTATATTTAAACAATGACTTTACTACTTATTTATTTGGTGGAAACTTATCGCATAACACAGATTTCTAACCTCATATTTAATGTGAGTTAACAAGACTTGATAAATCATACGATCTCGAATTTGTGCAAATTGTTGGCAAAAAGTCAATTAAATTGCCAGAATGAAAAAAAATAACAATTTTAGGTTAATTTATATATAAAATGTATGTATGTATTTGTAAATGAATTTTTATGTATATTTATATATATATATTTTCCAAAAGTTCTAGTGATACATTTTTGATGATTTTAAACTTACTTACTGTAAAAGAGACTCGTCTACGTTAATTTTTGTCTATGACAATACTTCTTATAATCATAAGCAGATACTCGAGCAGATAACGCTTCTCTCACTCTCACATTCGCTTCTTTCACTCTCACATCCGGTTTCACAACATCATGGCAGAGCCAATCATGGATCAGTCGGCATTGGCCCATCTCTCCGTATAGGATCTCTAGCCGGAATTCGTATTTTTGATTACGTGTGGCTCGTATTAGATTTGACACTTAACTTTAAAAAAATTAATAAAAAGTTGTTAGTTACTGATAAAATGTAACTAAATAAAGTTAAAAAGTTAGGAGTTTAAAATGTAACTAAGTTAAGTTAAAATTAATTAACTTTTTAACTTAACTTTTAACTTTTTAATTTAACACTACCCAACCCTGCTTCACTATTTTTAAAGCAATAAAACCATTATTGAATCATTCAGAATAATTTATGAGATTTATGAAGACAATTATATGCAAAAAGTCTGTGAGTAATTGGTTCAAAAGATTTAAAAGTAGATTTTGATGTAAACACACACAATAAGTCACATTCAGAAACATAATTTTATCGCTGCATCCATACGTTGTCTAAAAAATGGTAAAAGGTGTTAGATTTGAAAGGTAAATGTTTTAATTAATTCTTATTCGACCCTTAAATTTCAAACCAAATAAGACAATGTCACAGCGATTGTTACATAGAGCTCTTTTATGTCATGCATGATGATGCGCAGTAAGTTTGGCGGCATTGACACGGCAGCGTTAGCACGCACACTCCTATGTCAACAAGTGTTAATGCTTTTCTGACGGTTGGTCGCGGCAGCAAAAAATGGATTGCGGCGTCGTACCGTCGCGACAAGGTTTCACGTCCGTCTTTGTTCTTTTGACCGTGATAAGGGCCCGGATTAGACTGGAGGCTCGTTTTCTTTCACTGCTTCGTGATCTCTCAAAACCGTCTCCGTTTTATTATTCATTATTCGTCTCGCGACTGTCGTACAGTTCACTTAAAATCGTTGTCTCCGAGCCGTGTCATTCGAGCCGATCGCGACTCAAGAGATCTTCTCTCTAGGCGTTGTCGCGTATCCGTATCAAATTACAATAAATCTGGACAACAGCCCCTAGAACGTGGTTGACTCAGGGCGTCAACCCCTAAGCCATACCAGTGAATCAAACCTTTATGCGAACATTATTCGTCGCAACAACAGTGCGTCGAACCTTATACGAACGATACTCGTCGTGATACAGCGAACATTTCAATCTGTAATGCGTGATCAAGATTTGTGATTTAAATGTAATATCAAATAATAAAAACGTAACCACAGTGTGATCCTTATAAGTGGCTCTCATTGAAACTACATAACAGTGGTCTAACAATAAGTTGGATTACGAGTGCTTTTAAATAATTGCATGTGAATTTATATACTACGTATGTAATTTTTCGATTGCGCGCCGAAATTTTTTTTTCAGACTTGAAACGCAACGCTATAATAAACTACCGCAGTAATATCACGAGTTAAATTGATTAACAATCTAACGATTATTGATGCTGTTTACGCATCTTATATCAATCTCAATAGTGTTGATTAACCAATTAATAATTAATTTTTTTTTAAGAATTGATATTGTTTATTTATGTTGCCTAAATAGACGTTGTATTTACTTATATTGATTATTGTAAAGAATATTACTAAGGCCTCAGTAGTCTAAAGGCTTGGGACGCTCGCACGGAATGCCAGAGATCCGGGTTCCACTCCCGACCGGAGATAATATTTTTTGAATTAAAAAATTAAATTTACAGTTTTAATAGGTTATTCAACATTAATAAGATCGATATAAAATGCATAAACAGCATCAATAATTGTTAAATTGTTAGTCAATTTAACTCGTGATACTACTGCAGTAGTTTATTAGTGTTGCGTTTCAAGTCTGAAAAAATTTCGGCGCGCAATCGAAGAATTACATACGTAGTACATAAGTTCATACGCAATTACTTAGAAACATCCGTAATCCAGCTTGACCGTTAAGGCTTGTTTTTCATTGTCCTTTAACAAAAAAGATTTAGTATTTTATATAATAAAAAAGAAATCAAAAATAAGAAAAAGGAACATATACCACACGCTGGTTCAAAGTAGCAAAAATCTGGTGTATTTAATAATACTAAAAATTACATAATTATAAACGTTTCGGTCCTTAATGTGACCATCTTCAGTATATGACCAAAAATCTTTTAATTTAATTCCCCTAATGTATTTTAAATCATAATATGTACTGGGGCGCAATTTCTCACATGCTTGTCAATTATTATAAGATATATGTTGTTCATCGGTTCTATCAATGTCAATTCTAACGTCAATTCGCATACAAAAATGATGTCAATTTAAAAGTGATTCGCATACAATTATGATCAAAAACATTAACAATGTACAATTTTAATTTCTTCGTGTCCTTACAATTCTGCTAATGAATTTGTTTAAGCAATGGAATCGACCATGATTTGAGAACAAAAGTTTCCAGACAAAAAATTATAAATATTTTCCTTTTTCTTTCTGACTTTTAATTAAAAAAGAATAATGAGATTTAAATTGATAATTAATAAATACTTCTGTCTCAAAGGAAATTTCGACGAAATCCGTGTGCGGACTTGAAGTTACGGAGAGAGAATGTCAGAATATGGCTTGAATTTGTTGTTACAAGTAACCTCTTTACTTTTGACATGGAAATATTTTTAGGAGTGGGAATCTACGGTAGGATGGCGGGGATGATTTAAAAGTGTCGTTATATAGTTCTCTGGAAATTTTTTTGTGTCGCTTTGTAAATTTAAACCGTTTAATTGTTTCTTAATGAATATCATTTCGGAAATTGATCTTTTCATATATGATGGTTCATTATCCAAAATATGGACATTATCCCAATCCATTGTATGGTTGCATTCCATTTGATGCTTGCTAACAACTGATTTATTGTGTAGTTTTTTTATATCTGCTCTATGTCCTTTAATTCTAGTTTTTAGGTTCCTTTTTGTTTGACCAACATATGAGCGATCGCAATTAAGACAGTCAATTTTATAAACTACGTTAGTATTGTCAAATTTATCTAATTTGTCTTTACCTAATTTAATGATTTGGTTTAGGCTATTGATTGGTTTGTAAGCTATTTTAATTTCAGAGTCGACACCAAAAATTTTTTTGAATTTTTCAGATACATTATTATGGTACGGAACACTAAAGAATTTTTTATTTGCATATGTATCATTATTGTGTAAGTTAATATCATTATTTTCACTATGTATAAAGGATTTGATTATATTATTTATTGATGCAAATAAGAAGTCAAAAGGATAACCATTATTAGTTGAAGTGTTAATTAATTCTTGGATGTTTTTAATGTGGAATTTTGGATGTGAAAGAAGAAGGATGCGATCGAACAGTGATGTAACAACGCCCTTTTTATGGCATAATGAATGATTGGAATGATAATTGAGGTATCTACCAGAATTTGTTGGTTTTTTAAAAATATCAAATAAGATCCTTTCATTCTCAATGCATAGCTTTACGTCTAAGAAATTTATCCAACCATCAATACTCTTTTCAAGTGTAAATTTAATCCTACTATGGTAGGAATTAAAGGTGTCAAAAACTTTTTTAATTTCTTTTTGAGGAATTGCTAATAACGTGTCATCCACGTATCTATAATATATGGGAATGTCTATATTGATATAGTTGATACAATTTCAGGTAGTTATTTAGAATAGGGGAGGCAGCACCGATTACCTTGACCTTGGCATATGTTATCAAGGTCATGACCCTGAGTAACTTTGCCTTAACAACTAGCCGTCGCTCGCCCTTCGTTAAAAAGATATTAACAAAAAAAGTTTCAAAAATAACGTCCTATTTCTGCTATATATACAGTATTAAATACTATTCTACATAGGTTTTGACCTTCCACGCAAAGTAACTTTCACCCCACCCCCTCCACAGGGGCACACGGCTTCTACGATTTTCTTTCGTAAGTAAAAGCCCGTGCACGCGTGTTGCACGTTCGCGAGACGGCAGCGCGAGAGCGAGCGTTCAGGGGCAATATTTGTTACCGGTTTTCGTTACCGGTAGCACAGCAGTTGTATTAGATTTTCGCGTGGATTTACGGCGTAGACGCCGTGTGCTGTTCTCGTCCATAATTGTTGAAATTAAGAGCCCCGGAACGCCGATCTCGTGCGGGACTGCCGTTCTGTGTGATATTGTAGATCGACGCTGGTGTGAGTGAGACGGCGCGAGTCGCGCGCTCTTGCTATGTAAAACGCGATGTCGGCGTTGGATTGAGTCGTAGAGAATCGGCATATTGTTCGTTTGGTGTGTTCTCGTGTATGGCAGTACGCCCGGCGCGGGCCGACTGATATTCTCGCGCAAATTTTGGGTGACTCTGCATGATGTATGCAATCTTCGCGATTATTTTTAGTCACCTTGCGATGTTGTTTTGCGAACTTAATTTTCGAGGGTCCGTATTCGCGGAGGGATGGTAAATTATATCGCGTTCGCTGATTGGCTGTAATGTTGCGACGGATTTCTCGCGTCATTGGATATCGTCGTCGTTTGTATTACGAAATACGTTGTTCTTGCGCGCAATTGACCGCTGTAATTTTTGTTTAGCCAAGAGCATAATTTTTCTTGCGGGTTCGCAGCGCTCTAATTGATTTTGTAATTTTTGTTTGTCAATCTCTCCACGCGCTATTAGCGAAAGATTATCGAGTCATTTATTTTATTTTTTTTTGGTTCTTAATAAACCCGCTTATTGTTATTTTAATACTGAGAGTATGATTTTCGGGCTCTCGGCGTAATCTTTCCTCTTAACTCTCCCTGCATCAAAGCAGCCCTTGTCTTCTCCCAAGACCCTCTACCATTGGTTGAGCTAGCCTAGCCGCGTAAGAGCGAGAATTTCCGGGATTTTAGCGTATGTTTCGCGTTTGGTAGTGTCGCGTTGGGAATTCGAATTTTTCGCGAGGTCGACGTCACCTTTAAGGACGTCTGGCGCCCAACTTTCGTGTTTCGCGGTTCTCGCTCGATCGCTTTCGCCTTTGGTGTCTTCATTACATTCATTATTCGACTGATAGGGCTCATCATTTCTTTCGCCTTGCGACGCGCAAGCGAATAACGTCGCAGTATATAGATTACAATCTACTTGAAAGTATGAAGACTGAAACTTGAAAATAATACTATATAAAAATGTAACTAGGGCGTAGAGCCAATTTAATCTAACAAATTATTTTAATTCATATATTAATACAATAATACAAATTCAGACGTTTCAACACCGATCGGGTCATTTTCAATGATACAAAATCTGCATTAAAATTAAACTATCGTTATACAATCTTCATAATACTAAAAAATCATAGATTCCGTGTATACATTTTGGACTTGGACTTCATATGTGTTTTTTATCTTTGATCCTGATAAAAATATAAAATTTAAATTTGTCTAAAAAATTCAAATACTAAATGTCTTATTAACCTTGTCACAAAATATTAAAATCTAATACAAATATAAAAGTCATATATACCTTGTCAAAAATAAAATAAAAATTGTGATAAATCCATGTGTACAAGTAATTCTGCGTCAATTTATTATAAGATTTGTTAGGTGTAATAAAATAAGATACTTTGCAGCTGTCAAAAACACGTATCAATGCTAAAGAAGATAAAATAATGTCGTTGGAATAGAAAGTCAAAGGATATAATAATAAAAATAACAAGGAAAGATAGATTTAAGACGAAGATAGGGAATGTATCATATTGGTGTACATTTCTGGCAATGACTCTGTGTCATTTTGTCTGTTTATACCGTGTGTCTGTTTTCTAATGTGTACCATTTCAGATATTAACCGGTTAACTGGTACTGTATCATATATGTACAAAAAAAAGTGACATAACTGGTACTGTATCATATATGTACAAAAAAAAAAGTGACATAACTTACCAGATACAGTACCTGTATCATATATGTACATATTTGAATAACTTTTGAAGATTTCAACTGATTTGAACCAAAATTGGTATACAACCGTTTTTCGGCATGCTCTATCCGAATAATTGGTTGTTTTTTTGAAATTCTGAATCCTAACCTCAAAATGACAACCTTCTATATAGCATAAATTTCGACACTGAGGTTTTCGGGGTCGCTGATTGCGAATTAATTGTCAGTTTCGCATAATTTGTGATAACGGACATAAAATAACGTATATAGTACACTAGAACCTCGATTGAAAGACCTAAATCGAGAATGACGAGACAACGTCATCTCATTGGCGCAAGGCTGTACACGCACAGGTGTGTTTACCCCCGTAGTTAGCTGGTGAAAAATTCACGACCCCAGAGTGTACCGGCGAGGAGGTTACGGAAGGATTTTACACTCCTCTTTTTTTTTATTTTTTTTTATTTTTTTTTTATTTTTTTTTATTTTATGAGTTTTATTTGTTTTTTTATTGTTCTTTTCGTTTGTTTTCGTTTTTTTGGGTTTTATGAGTTTTATTTGTTTTTTTTTTTTTTGGTTTTATGACTTTTATTTGTTTTTTTTTTTTTTTGGTTTTATGACTTTTATTTGTTTTTTTTTTTCGAATTTCGAATTTGTAAATTAATTTCGGAGTTACAATATGAAAAGATAGATGATAATTGTTGTTTTGATGAAGCTTCATGAAACTATGGTAATTTTTTTTCACCAATTACGTTTGATTGGTATGGAATTTTTCAAAACATGGTATCACACACAATGGAATATTATTGCAATCACGACACATTGTACTAACCAACTGTGTTTTTCCATTTCGGCAGCAAATAGAACAACGTTTTCTAACAGATTTATCGGACCCGATCCTAGCTGGATAATGAGGAACTATGAATCTTACTGGATTTACTTTACTGTATCTTCTTTCGCAAGCAGTTACATCTTTATAGCTGTAATTTTCAAGAAGTTCTCTAGCTAATTGCCTGCGAAATTCGATAAATTTGACCTTTCTGTTAGGGTGAATAATGTTACAGACGACATAAGAATTGAATATTGCAAGATCAAGTACATGAAAAAAAGTTTTGACATACCATTTCTTCGATTTTCTCATGATATCATACGGTGTAATACACTGATCACACAAGTCAACGCCACCCATGTTATTGTTATAGTCCAATACAAGATTTGGTTTTTGTACATGCATTTTAGTGCGTTGATCTACTTTATCAGTTGTAATCATTTCTGGAGAATGCTTGGTAGAGAGCATAGTCACCAATTTTTTATCTTTCCATACCACATACGTCATCAGCGAGGAACTAAAAGTTTTCATCTCTCCTTTTTCAAATTTCTTTTTATCTACTTTTGGAAGATGTTTGCGGTTCGCTCGTACAATTCCACAAACATTCGTTTTCTCATTATGCAGTTTTTGGAATAGCCAGGGTGAACTGTACCAATTGTCTACATACAGTGTTCGGCCTTGTCCTCCTAAGTCACCTAGTACTACATTTCCTGAGACGCCGAGTGCTGATTTTTGATTAGAATCGTTCGATTCTTTTCCCACATATATTTTGAAATTATAGACATATCCATTCTTAGAGTCACAGGTTTCATATAGCTTTATTCCAAATCTGGCTCTTTTGTTTCTATTGAATTGTTTGAAACTCAATCGTCCTTGCCATTTCATAAGAGACTCGTCGATACATATATTCTTAGCAGGTCTGTAAATATTTTGAAAGCGATCATTGAAGTGATCAATCACTGGTCTTTTGGAGTTTATCTGACGAATCATATTCATCTGAAAAGTGCAATAATGAGAGTATATTCTGAAATTTCACCAGAGGCATACATTTTGAGAAAAATGGTGTCTCAATCATAGGATCTTTAGACCAGTACATTTCAATTGTTGGCTTTTTTGTTATCCCCATGAGTATGAACATTGCTTGAATAGTGTATATCTCATCCATAGTGATATCATTGCATTTATTTAGCCTTGAATTTTTCTTCAGTTTCTTAGCCTGTCTTAGATCCACTAACTTCTTCTCTTTGTACAAATTACTCTGAACAGCGCACATCTCTACAAACTCTTCTGGCACGAATGCCTTGAAAATATCCATAAAAGAGCTATTACCATCTAGTCCACTCTCAACTTTCAATCCTGAATAAGGATCGGCGAAAGGATGAATTAGTGGTTCAAATTCAACATTCTCATTGAAAGTTAAAACTTTTTTCAACTGATCAATTCTTGCAGATAATGGGATATCATCCGAGTCAACATCTTCGAAATCTTCTTGCTCTGCACTTTCAGCAGAACTGCTCGATGAATTATTTTCTTCATCTGTATCGGCAATCTCTTCCATAAAATATTCATCATCAGTTATGTCCAAATCAGACATACTGTCTTCAGAAGATGTGGGTGATGGTGTCCGTAATTTTTTTCGAGATGATGTTGACATTTTCAGTTAGTTTTTCTGTTGCTGAGGTGCAAGAACTAAACATCAACTAGAGCGTATATTCTTCTTCAAACTCGTACTTTTGATGAGGAGAGTAAAAACATATCAAGACAGGAAAACTTTCTTGAGTCGCTTCTCTAGACAAATAAAAATTTTAATCTCAACCCTTCTTTTCAGGCAGTTGAAGTATGTACCTCTTCAGGTATATGAAAAGTGAAAACTAAGTTGGAAACGAAAACAGCAATATCAAAAACCCCTAGATCTAAGTTTCTTGAAAAAATGAAATTTGACACTCAATCTTTATTTTTCCACTTCTCCACTTCAACACTTATTTTTCACCCCTTTGGGTCATTGTAAATGGAAACTAGGCTGGGAAATGAAATTAGCTATATCAAAAACCTTTAGATCTAAGTTTCTAAAAGCAATTAAAATTTCACCTTCAACCCTTATTTTTTCACTTCTCTGCTCTACTTCAACCCTTATTTTTCACCCCTTTAGAATGTTGTAAAATATAAACTGAGCTTAGAAATGGAATCAGCAATATCAAAAACCTCTAGATCTAAGTTTCTAGAAAAACTGAAAATTTCACCCTCAACCCTTATTTTTCACCCCTTTAGGATGTTGCAAAATGGAAACTGAGCTTGGAAATGGAATCAGGAGCACAAAAAAACCTCCTAGAAATAGTTTTCACGTATTTTAGTGGATGATTCGCTTCTACCAGAATTGGCACGAAAAGTGGAAAATGCTGCACCAGTTAACCGGTTAATCTGTTTTTATACGAAGGTTCGATATCTAAAATTTCAACATTATATCCCACTTCAAATTATGATTTAACTTTAATCTATGTCCTGTTATTACAGAAGGGGATTTTGATACTTTATTAATATCTGAAACATGTTCTTTTAGTCTCGTTTTTAATTGTCTTTTAGTTTGTCCAACATAACTAGCATCACAATTGTCACAGGATATCTTGTATACCACATTTTGGTTACTTTTATATTCTAAATTATCTTTGCCTCTTTTGATGTAACTTTTCAGTGTATTCGGAATCGTATATGCTAATTTGCATTGAAACATATTGGCTATCGGTTTGAATTTTTCAGATACATTGTTAACATAAGGAACTGTAAAAAATTTTTTTGAAGTATTATTTTTATTAGAAATATTATTAATATGGAACTTTACTCTATTGTAAATCGAAGAAAAAATGAAATATAGAGGATATCCGTTTTGTAAAAATATATTAATAGCTTCTATTAAATTATTCTGCTGAAATGTTGGATGACATAATTTTAATACTTTATCGACAACACTGTATATTACACTTCTTTTATGACACATGGGGTGATGTGAATGGAAGTATCAAAATCCCCTTCTGTAATAACAGAACATAGATTAAAGTTAAATCATAATTTTAAGTGAGATAATGTTGAAATTTTAGATATCGAACCTTCGTATAAAAAGAGATTAATATCTGAAATGGTACACATTAAAAAACAGACACACGGTATAAACAGACAAAATGACACAGAGTCATTGCCAGAAATGTACACCAATATGATACATTCCCTATCTTCGTCTTAAATCTATCTTTCCTTGTTATTTTTATTATTATATCCTTTGACTTTCTATTCCAACGACATTATTTTATCTTCTTTAGCATTGATACGTGTTTTTGACAGCTGCAAAGTATCTTATTTTATTACACCTAACATATTTTATAATAAATTGACGCAGAATTACTTGTACACATGGATTTATCACAATTTTTATTTTATTTTTGACAAGGTATATATGACTTTTATATTTGTATTAGATTTTAATATTTTGTGACAAGGTTAATAAAACATTTAGTATTTGAATTTTTTAAACAAATTTAAATTTTATATCTTTATCAGGATCAAAGATAAAAAAACACATATGAAGTCCAAGTCCAAAATGTATACACGGAATCTATGATTTTTTAGTATTATGAAGATTGTATAACGATAGTTTAATTTTAATGTAGATTTTGTATCATTGAAAATGACCCGATCGGTGTCGAAACGTCTGAATTTGTATTATTGTATTAATATATGAATTAAAATAATTTGTTAGATTAAATTGGCTCTACGCCCTAGTTACATTTTTATATTGTTTTATACATATAGAGCCTTCTTATTAATTTTTAATTTTAAATTTTTGAAAATAATAATTAAAACAAGGTGAAGGACAATGAGAGTCAATTCGTAAGTAAACAAAAAAGCGATTATAACATAAAAATTATAATATGAATTTTTAAAGAAAAAGAATACAATAAAATACTTAACCGCCTTAGACACAATTAAAAATTAGAATATCGGTCAATATATAATAATATAAAAAATCGCTCGATGTAAAATGTCGTAACAAGTTTCGACTCTTGGTTTGAGTCCTCTTCAGACGTACAACAAAAATTCCTTATTTCCATATAATCAAGACAAAACATTTCTCACTGACTCCTCGATTTCTCCCTTCGTTACACAACATTGGCAATACAAGATGGCAAAGTCGTATATTGAAACAATGTATCTGTAACTTGGCATGAGAACAAAATCAAAAAATGTGAAAATAATGAAATTAAATTCAAAAAGAAATTCTTGAACCGAAATTCAAAAAGAAATGTCTAACTCACCAACGAAAACGATTTGTCAGTTTACAATACGAAAGTTAAATAAAATAAAAGAAGTCATAGAGTAAAATGAACATAAAAGTAATGACACAAAACATTTTCACAAAACTTATTGTATAAAATATGTAAAGTAAAACTTGAACTCTCAGTTTAGTCCATTCTACCCCCTGTACGGAATATGTTTCATTACTTCTCAAACACCCTATATATATTAAGAGCAGGTAGAGTAGGTCGAACTGAGTCGAAAAGTCTTATACCATTTTGCAATTTATGCAATATTTAAGGAGATATTAGACTTAAAGATAGCCTAATAAACGCGTTCATCCGGCCTACTACTGTCAAGCGTGTACGCCTCTCAATGGGCTCATTCAGCGGACTCAACAGTTGAGTGAGCGCTCGTTATTATTGGTGCATTCTTCCAGATCTAAAATTCTGATTGGATGATCTAAAAGAATACACCAATAACAGCGAGCGCTCACTCAACTGTTGAGTCCGCTGAACGCGCCCAATCGCTCTCTACGCGCGTGGATCGCGAGGCGCGGGAATGATTTGAGGCGCGTCGTCCGATTTTAGAGGTTCGCGGCTGTGTGTGCAGCGCAGGATAGGACGCTTCCCACTCCCCGCGCGCTAAGTTAATGATGGCGGATATTCGGCAATAGTAGGCCGGACAAACGCGTTTATTTGGCTGTCTTTAAGGTCTAATGTCTTGTTAAATATTGCATAAACTGCAAAATGATATAAGACTTGTCGACTTAGTTCGGTCTACTCTACCTGCTCTTGACAGGTGATTTAATCGGTTAATAACACCCTGTATATAGGCTATAGGAATTAACCGCAGATTGTTATTATTATTTATATATAGTTTATTATTTATATTTTTTAACAAAACTTGCAATAATAGGTGAAGATAATTATGTAATTTCCTTAATTTTTTAAATAAAAGTTAAAATAAACGAACACTCTATATTCTCATAAAATTTTTTTTTACATAAAAGTTAACAATTTTTATATCTTTTTTTAATCAAATAAACCTTGTATGTTATTTTGCGATATTTTCTTTATTGGTAATCGTAATCGTTTTTGAATAGCCATCAATTCGTAACACAGCGTGGCAAAAGCATTACACATATAGGAGGTCGCGTTGCGTCGACTCTCAGAATCGTCTGATTAACACATCACCCACTCGAGCCCAAATACCTTTTCGCGTCGACTGTATCACTAATAAGACACAGGTAGTTAGTGCACAAGAAGAGAAAAGTAAGGAAGTGAAGAAGAGAGAAAGACAAGAAAAGAGTAAAGGAGAAAGACAGCCTAAAGAGAGAGAGAAGCAGCGTTAACGAAAGGAAGGATAGAAAAAGGAGGAAGTGATAACGGAGGATATACAGAATGGATAAAATGAGACAAAACTGAAAAGATAGAAAAAAAGAGAAAGGGAAGAAGAGAGCAGGCTCGATGATGAGACAGACCAAGAATAAGACGAAGAGAAAAGATGAAAGAGAAAGATAGTGAAAAAGGGCGAAAGGGGATAAAGTAACGAGGAAGAACAGTGTCGAAGAACAGCACAGGAAAAAGGAGAAGGTAGAGGAGGAGGAGGAAAAGGAGGAGGATGAAGGACGAGGAGCTACGGGAGGCGATGGTAGGTTGGTCCCACTTGCTTCTACACCATGCCGTATACCATCCATCGTCATCTCGCGTGGGTCCCTGGCGCGTTTGAGATTCAGGGGAAAGAAGGTTGTAAGAGATGAGCGAGCGGCGGAGAGAGGACCACCAGAGTTTCCGAGGTGAGTGGCGGGTACTCTGTAATCACGGTGCCGAGCCGCAAGCCGACAAACTAAACCAAAAAAGATAAAGATAAACAGAGATTCGAGCCTACGAGCACCCAGGCGGGGGGAAAGAATAAAGCGGTGGCACGCCGATGCGGACACAGGAAAGGAAAAGAAGGAAGAGAGAACGCTCGGTGAGAGAAAGATAAGAAAAGAAGGCTCAAAGAGAGGTGGATGGGGACAGAGAAGGCGCATCAGGCTCTCGTTAAGTATGACGTGCGATCGCTTCCTTTTGTGCAACTCGTTGCAATTCGCCGCAACGCGACAGCCTCTTATTTTCCCTCTAGCTCCTCCTACTCTTGCATCTCGTCGTCTTCTCAGACTTTTCCTCTTCCTTTCTTTCTCCTAATTTTCGTTGCACACTGCTTCCACCATATGCACCACTATGCAATCGAGTATAATACATTGAACACCTTTTGTCGTCAATCGATTGATTTGGTCGATTCGATCGAAGAGTCTGAGAAAGACCCTCTTCCGTCCGATAAAGATGATGCGATGGTTTACAGTGGCAACCGAAAAGCACAACGGACTCACGAGAATGCTCTTCGTACGCCAAGCACTTTCGTAACGTTCATTACGTAGTGACAAGGAAAATCTATTCATATTTGTGAGTTATGAAGTTGAGAAAATTTAATTATATAGATACATACATTTGCAATAATAAAAAACATATTGATAAACAATTAACAGCCCACCATTTTGTAGGAAATTTTCTAAGCTTCAATTTTTATCTAAGATATTTTTTACGTTTTTTATACCTTGCAGAAATTAAGATATTTACAAAAAAGGTACCGCAAATCGCCTTTTATGCCAAAAGCTAAAAAAACAATTATTGTTATTATTGTTGTTATTGTTGTTGTCAAACAATAAATTTTTTTAACTATCACCGATACAGGATGGTGTAAATATATGTATATGTAAATTAACAGAAAAATATGGATATTAATTTTTCTATCGTCATTATATGTTTTTTTATATAAAAAGTTCGATCTTTTCATAAAATCAGCACATTACGAAATTTTCCAAAGGCTGTTCCATTTGAAGCTTGGAAATTCATTGGTCCTTCGAGCCGGATTTACGGGCTGTGAGAAATATTGAGTGGTGACGGTGTCATACAAGTTCGTGACGGATAGAAAAAGAGAATCGAAACCTTGCCTCGCAAGTGAAAAGAGTGACGCGTGGCGCGCACTCGTTGAGCTCGTGTATCTTACACTTACTAACGGCGCGACTAATCAAGCAATAATCAATTAATTAAATTTATTCTTGCAAATCTATTGGGCAGTTAAGCCTGGATAGTCGGCGGTTAATTCTTTCCTAGCTTCACAAGTTTGTGGAAGGGATAAATTTAAAATCAGACAAAGAGGCACAGTCAATTTACTTGCTGCTGCCTGAATTTACGCAACTCCGATTTGGCCAAAAGGAGCACGGAAAGTGGAAAGGGAAGAAGATTGCATTCGGTTCTTCACTTCCCGTTGTCTATCATTTCCCAATTAAACTTGAGGATGGACGACTCTAACGTGGCATCCATGGAGGAGATCTTGGAGTCCCAGATGTCAACGCGGGAATTAATTGAGAGGATCATCCCGAATTTCAATAAATTAGGAAAGGCGAAGAAAACCGTCACCGCTGCGCGCAGCCGCCTCATCACTCTCAAGGGCTACTGGTCTTCTCTCCAGGAAAATCATGCTCGGCTCTGCGCGGGGATGGAGAAGGAGACTCGCAAGTCACATGAGTATTTTTCGAATAATGTATTTTTTGCGGTTAGCGATTTAGTTGAGGAGGTATCAGATACCTTGAACGATTGGATTGAGAGAGCGCAGCATGGTGCTACCTCCGTAGCGTTCGACGATTCGAGTCATAGTTTTGAAACAAAGACGGTACCAATAAAACTACCTAGAATTGAGTTGCCTAAATTCTCGGGAGAGCTCACAAGGTGGGAAAATTTTCGTGACGTATTCGAGTCTCTCGTCGCTAGTAGACCCGAGCTGTCTAATGTACAAAAGCTGCACTATCTCAAGGCCAATCTAACCGGCGAAGCTGGTCGCATTCTATCGACGACCAACGTCACGGATGCGAATTATCATGCCGCGTGGGAGTTAGTTAAGGATCGCTATGATAATCCTCGCGCGATAGTGAATGCTCATCTACAAACACTTATCGATATTCCGCTCGCGAAACCTAACTCCGCACCAGATTTAAAAATTATTCGCGACCGAACAGGCGAAATTAGAACGGCTTTGCTTAATTTAAAGAGGCCAGTGGACAACTGGGAAGACTTGTTCGTTTTTATTACGGTTTCTAAGCTTGATAAGGTCACCCGACAAGACTGGGAGATATCTTTAGGAGAAATAATATAAGTCAGTCGCGTGCTAGACAGCTAGTAAGAAAGAGCATTTAAAAGTAAACGATCTTTTGAATAGAAATCACGAATAAGTTAATTTCCTCACACCAAGCCCTACTGCAAATACTGCAGTACCAGGCAGTTAGTGCGAAAAATATACTTGCACGTTAAACATTAACAAGTTAAACATTAACAAGTTAAACATTAACATTTAACAAATGAATTTCCAAGTTCCAAAGCTCGGAAACTATTCATCAGACGAGGTTCAAAAAATCTCATTTTTTAATGATAAAATTATAAGCTTTCTCATAACTTCTATGCATTTTTTACCTTAGACAAATCAGAACTAAGTTATTTACAAAAATGTACTCAAAAACACGTATAATAAAGATTTTTCAGCTGTATCTCAGTAATTATTAGCTATACACAAACCATTAGAAAACCAAAATGCAGGAAATTTAATAATCTTTCATTTTGATGATAACTATTTTTGGCGTAGGAGTAGCCATATATAAGATATTTCCGATATATTAACGAGGAAACATTCTCATTTTCAAAATATTCGTAAGTCAAAATGCTTTTAAAAAATATCTCCGGTCTATCTATCGATTGTACTATCGATCGTACGATATTCAATAAAATCCAATTTTGTAGGTAATTTAATACTCTTTCGATCTTGTTATATACGTTTTACATGTAGATGCACCCAAATTTTAGATATTCGCGAAGACAGAACAAAACATAACGTTCAGAAATAAGAGAAGATAAGTCCCTTAAAAATATCTATCTCGAGAACTATTGATCTTACGAAGTACGACCATTAGAGAATTTTGTAGAGAATTTTATTATCTTTCTTTTATTATGGACCTACTTTAGCTGTAAAATTGATAGGAAAGAAGATAACCACGATAAACCGAAATTTTAACCCTTTTACGCTCTATAAAAAACTTTGCGTACAAGCTAACGTTGGGAACTTTTCAGACATCATTTCTCTTGCTTAAATGAAGGTGTTTAGCAATTTATAGCTTGGTCGGAATTTTTGTGTTTTAAAATCCTATAGTAACTGGACTACTTTTGCACAGAGGTACATCTGCATGCCAGACAACAAATAAAAAACATTCCGATCGGTTACACGCATCGAAAGGTACCCTTATGGGCCAAAAACCATGCTCAGGACAGTTTAAAAATTTCTAAAAGATCCTAAAACGATTTCGTATTTGTTGTTTGGCATGCAAATGTACCTTTGTACAAAAGGAGAAATGGGGGAAATCGTTTTAGGATTTTTTAGAAATTTTTAAGTTATCCTGAGGGTGGTTTTTGGCCCATAATGGTGCCTTCCGACGCGTGTATTCGATAGGGGTGTTTTTTATTTGTTGTCTGGCATGTACCTTTGTGCAAAAGAAGAAATGAGGGAAATCGTTTTGAAAAAATCATTCCAAGAACGTTCCAAACTTCTCAATCAGCTTAAATTAATTTATTTTATCTTTATTGTTTTTATTTAAAAAGATATGTATTTTAGACAAATATAAATATATTTGACTTAAATACGTTCTTTAACGAAAGAAATAAAGATGAATTACACTAATTTAATTAAATTATAATACAATATGTTTAATGTACGATGCCTCATTACATTGTCGAGGGATATGCTTTGTATTTTAATATCAATATAAAAATCATTATCATATCGAACATAAATATACGTGTACATGTGATATAATAATAATAAATACACCCGAAGTACTGAATTAGTTTGCTTTTATCGTAAATCATAGACGCTCAAAACTTTTTATCGATAATCAATATAAACTTTTTTCTAATTTACGACTCTGTCAAGCTTAATAGAGATAAGAATATTACTACGCAGAACGCAGATCGCCAGTATTATCCCGCTATCATAATATCGCATCGGCACAAGCACGATACCACATATTGCGCGAGCCCGTGCGGCAGATTAGTTATATTACATTATACAAACGCGTGTGTTTGCTGCCAACAATGGTAACCTCGCATTAAGATCGGACGCAGCCGTTTCAATCAGCGCGATCGATCGATCCTTCGCTATACTCTCCGCCGTTTCCTTCCCTAGATTAATACCGCAGGCATCTGGTTTAATTGAGACATAAACGCGACGACGGTCCGGATTTGGTTGGCCGTCGCCTCGCCGATCTCGGCATGACGCGTCGCAGTTTCAGGAGGAAGACATTCTACGTGCGTGCAATTAAGTCGGTCCAATTTAATTTCAGGAAATCCGTGCCATAATGTTTGTAGCGGCGCATCTTCGCGCGTGTGCCGTAACGAAGGTTGACTCTCTCGATTGATTGGCTCGCTGCTATCCGGCTGGTTCTCGAGACAACGAGCGGCGCTAACAATAGCTCGTAATGGCACGAGGTCGGTTGGACAGATGGGTTTATTGCGCTGCCACTCGTATTACCTACAAAAAATAATAATCCCAGTAGTTTCGTATCTGTATACGTTTTGTTAAAATAACAATAACAATACAGTAATATATATCATATACAGGGTAGCTGAAATTAACCGCCAAATATTTCATGCGTGGGTAGAACAGACTATACTGAATCGAAAAGTCCTGTACCATTTTGCGATTGCAGTAATAGTTAACGAGATATTAATTTATAAAATATTTAAATTCGCCTGGCCCACCGTCAAATGCAAGCGCGCGGCTAGGTAGGACCCTGCAAAGCGCGCCGCGCGCGTTCGCGTTTGCCGTCGCTAGGCACGCGATTCATGTCTAGCGACGATTATTGCCGCTTGTTATAAACAACGCTTGTTATAAACAACGCCTAGCAACGGCGAACGCGCGCGGCGCGTTTCGCTGGGCGGTCCTATCCAGCTGCGCGCTTGCATTTGACGGTGAGCCGGACGAATTTAAATATTTTTATAAATTAATATCTCGTTAACTATTACTGCGCAATCGCAAAATGGTACAGGACTTTTCGACTCAGTATAGTCTGTTCTACCCACGTATATATATATATATATATATATATATATATACAAATTAGTTCAGTCCCCTTTTGTGTTCAAAAATGCATTTATTTGAAAACAAAATGAATGAACAGATTAATTAAAGTATTGTCCATCGCTGGCTACTACTTTTTCCCATCTCTCAGGCAATTTTCGAATTCCGTCTCGAAAAAATGACTCGTCTTTGGAAGCGATCATCTTTTAGAAAACGGACCGAACTAATTTGTACTCTTAATATACATATATATTAGGGTAGTCCTTAAAAAATAAATTCTTCTCGGATATCCCTAAATCGGCTTCAAATAATTCAAAACTAAACCCTGAATTTTTTCAGATTTTTATCTTCGCTTTTTCCCGCGCCCTAAGAGCCCTCTCAATTGCTATTTTTTTTTACTATTTTTCGCATTTTTTAAAATTTTTTGACTGGCATTTTTTATACAATCAATCTAAAAATATACCAAGTGTAATATCTTTTTTTGTATGCTTTCCAAGTGCAAAAACTCCAGAATCAACCAAAATAATAAATATCTAATCGAATAATTCCATTTAGAACTGAAAATTAATTACGCAAAGAAATAAGAAAAGCTCAAAATATCTCAATTAAATTGAAAAATCGCTGTTAGAATGTATTTTAAAGTTACCTAGGATAGAATTTTGAATTCCCCCTGTATGACTCCCTTATAAGTTAAAAACAATAAATTTGTAGCCGAGATACCGCTTTTGTAATGGAAAAACTTCTTCCTACAAAAATCAGGCAAAGAAAAAGAAATTTGGTTTTTGCTCTATAACTCGTTAGGAAATAATCTGATAATTTTGCATTTAAGCTGATTGTATTCTCTATCGTTTTAGCTTTGAAAAGGTCTACTTATTGATCTATAAACAAAAATTCTCACCTAAAAACGATCAATAGAATTTCGCTCATCTTTGCATGCATGAAGTCTGGAAGCTTAAAATTCCATGAAATGTTGCAGATCGCTAAATAATGTTAATATAGCGATGACCTGCTAACCCGACGTAATGCTCACGCGGTCTCGGGTTGCCACTCTCCCCAACCAGGAGAGCTTTGAAAAGAGGTTAGGGTTTAGTGGGTATGCCTTGTGCTTAACACCAGGATAGTCCCACACACAGGGGAGTCTCGCATGGCTCCCTTATGGTGCTTAACGCATTCCCCCCTTCTTCGGATAATTTAAAAAAAATTGTCTTTAATTTTTTTTAATTTTTTATATTTAAATTCTAGTACCTTTAATTATGAATTTCTCAACATTATAAACAATTATTATCTGCAATAAAATAATATTGCAGATAATAATTGTTCATAATGTTGAGAAATTTATAATAAAAATTACTAGACTTCCTGGCGCATTGAATCTCTCGAGTTTGGCCCTCATTTTTGTCGAAAAATCAAAAAGCAATCCAAAAAACTCGTAATAAATTTTAAAAAAAATTTTACCATCATTAGAGAAAAATTCTAAAAGTTGAATTTTAACGTAACACTTCTGAATTGTACAGAAAAAGTTTCTGACTTCAAAAGGAACAAGTTGCGTAATATTTATACTTTAGTGACACGGAGCATCCATAAATTCTATCAATAAAAGTTACTAGAATTTAAATATAAAAATTAAAGATAATAAAAAAGTCATGCTTAAAGTAATAAACATGGAATAGCGTAGATTTCATGTATGCAAAGATGAGCGCAATTCTACTGATAGTTTTTAGGTAAGAATTTTTTTTCTAGATCAATAAGTAGACCTTTTCAAAGCTAAAAAAAAATGGTAGAGAATACATTCATCTTAAATGTAAAATTGCCAGATTATTTCCTAACGAGTTATAGAGCATAAACCAAATTTTTTTTTTTTACCTGTTTTTTGTTGAAAAAAGTTTTTCCATTACAAAACCGGCAACTCGGCTAAAAATTTATCGTTTTTAACTTATAAGGGGGTCATTTTAATAAGAGGATTATAAGGAATTCGAAATTCTATCCTACGTAACGTTAAAATGCATTCTAACAGAAACATTTTAATTTAATTGAGATATTTGGAGCTCTTCTTATTTTTTTGTGTAATTAATTATGAATGTTCTAAATGGAATTATTCGATCACATATATATTTATCACATAGATATTTATCATTTTTGTTGATTCTGGAGTTTTTGCACTTGGAAAGCATACAAAAAAAGATATTACACTTGGTATATTTTTAGATTGATTGTATAAAAAGTGCCAGTCAAAAAATTTTAAAAGATGCAAAAAATAGTTAAAAAAAATATTAAATGTGAGGGCTCTTAGGGCGCGGGAAAAAGCGAAGATAAAAATCTGAAAAAATTCAGGGTTTCGTTTTGAATTATTTGAAGCCGATTTAGGGATATCCGAGAAGAATTTATTTTTTAAGGACCACCCTAATATATGTATATACACACACGCACACACACACTATATGTTTATATACAGGGGTTTCTGAACACTCGCAATCGAAACATACTACAAGATTAAGCGTTTTATCTCAAATCTATCGAGTCTAATATATTTTTCATCACGCGTGCACGTAATGTGCCCAATAACTCAACGCTTTTGCGTGCGGTAAATAGCCAATAACTCAACGGCTTGAGTTATTACTCTAACCCCGCTCTTCTGTGCAAAAACGTTTCGGTATAGGCACATTACGACGAGCACTAATGAAAAATTCTATGTGTAGCGAGTGGGGGCATATTTGTTTATAGGTCGGCACGGGCGCTCATGCCTCGCGCTCGGCCGCTCAATAAACAACTATCCTCTACTGTTACACAGTGTACTAATATAGATATCAGGAGACGCGCTAGTGTCTCCGGCCATGCTCAAAAACTGAGAGACGCTACAAGTCTCTTACCCCGAGCCTTCAAAGTCCACTTTAGGGAGGTGCATAACTACTAAAATTAAAAAAATTTTTTTAATCAAACGTTATATGTCTCGAAAAGCGGCATCACCATGAGTAATTTGAGCCAAAAAAAATGTAAATATCAAGCCGTTCTGGAGATATAAGCGGTCAAAAAATGGTGATTTTAATGAAAAATTAAGAAACGTTTCCTTCTCCTTCTTCTCCTTCTTCTCTGTCCGCATTCAAAATTTTTCAAACGGCCATTTAAACTTTCAACATCCTCTCTCACCTTTCACTCTTTGGCCCACCGGACCTTCTCCCCCCGTCCCTCCCCCTTCCCCACCAACCACCCCTACCACCCCTCTTTTTCTCCGTAATTCACTCTTCTTCGTTAATACAACTTCTTAACATCCTCTCTCACCTTTCACTCGCAGCACCACCATCTTCGACCTACCGGACCTTAAAATATCAATTAAAATAAGTACTCGACTACTGACAGGTACGATAAATATTTAAAAAAAGAAAAATTTTGAAAATTTATTTTATTTAATTGTAAAAAACTTTATTAAAAACAATTTTTTTTAAATATGAAGGTAATAAAGAAAATCGATCCGTTAATATTAGACGGTTAGTAAAAACAACCTTGGGGATTCGTTTGATGTGGAAGGACGGATGCGCGCGAGTTTCATATCCCCCCCTCACCCGGCTCATCGATAAACCGAGCAGTCATCTTTTAAATATACATATTAAATAAAATTATTATTTTAAATACTACCGACTGCTGACCGATATAACGTACATTTAAATGTATCGCAGTACTATCATGAGTTAAATTGTAATATATTACAACGAAAAGTAACTGATTATTAATTATTAAAGGGTGCTTTCCAATTGATGACACAAGTCTACTCAAGTGTCGTTCTATCTTTCTTGACATTTAGAGATTGACAAAGATAGAACGACACTTGTGTCGATTTGTGTCATCAATTGGAAAACACTCAAAGTTGCCAATACAAAGTGAACATACGTAAAGTGTATTCGACTGTCATGGGACATTTCGACAGCATGAGAAGTGGTGAGAGGGAAAATGCAACTTTCGGCTGATTTTCGAATCGCCTCCGTCTAACTTTCGCAGTTCCCCTCACCTCACTGCTCCGTGCGCAGAATAATTCCATCCGACTGCCATGGGGCATTTCGATTGCACGCGGAACGGTGAGGGGAACAGTGCAACTTTCGGTTGATTTTCGAATCGTTGACGACCAGCTATCGCTGTCCCCCTCACAACACCGCATCGCGCATAATATATTACCACGAAAATTAACTGTTTTAATAATTTTGTTCTTTAATATGCAATCGCGTTAACGAATAAAAATAAATATGTTGTTCTAAAATTGACGCGTCAATATTAGACGGTTAGTGAAAGCAGCCTTCGGGATTGTTTTGATGTGAAAGGGCGGATGAGAGTCCCCCCCTCACTCGGCTCACCGATAAACCGTGCATCATTTAAATACATATTAAATAAAATTATTATTTTAAATACTACCGACTGCTGACCGATATAACGTATATTTAAAACTATCGCAGTACTATCACGAGTCAAATTGTAATAATATATTACCACGAAAAGTAACTGATTATTAATTAAAGTTGCGAGTACAAAGTGAACATACGTAAAGTGTATGTAACTTTCGGCCGATTTTCGAATCGCCTCCGCTTTCCACTGTACCCCTCATCTCATATTAAATACATATATATATATATATATATATATATATAATGTTACTTGTTTTTAATTCAGTACGCGCAATACAATATTAGCCGAACAGTTAGAATTGAAATTCAAAATTCGGAAACAGATATCAAGCAAGCTGTTATAAAATTTGCGTGGCTTCGCAGAAAGCGAAACAAGCACATTGATTTATGATTCTTTACGTAAGAATCATTTATGCCTCTCATTTGCGATGTTGTCGCAAAAATCAGTGGCTAACTACACGGAGGCACGAGGAGATGGCTGCCCCCTTCCTCCGCCCCAATCGCATACAAGACAACCGTCCAGCCGGACAAGTGCAAAACTTGGTATGCTTCATAAAAAATGATTCATTATATTTTTATATAGATAATTTTCAAGAAGAGTGTAAAATATTTGAAAAATCTCGTTATTTTTTTATGATATGTAAGGTAAATGTACCAGTTCGTGGACACGACCCAATTGTTGGACAAGTTGTGACAATTTTAAATATTAAGCTTTTGATGATATGTGTTACATTAAATAAATTTTTAAGCAATTTTTTATATTATTTAGAAATTAAGTATTATATAATTTATTCATATTAAAAATTATACTTTTGTAAAAAAAAATTTCGTTTATGGACAATCGTCCATTTATTAGGACATTCACACATATGCGTGTATCAATTATTATTGGACATTCCTTAGCGTACCTGTCTACTGCAAACATATTTTGTATATATTACATATAAAACTTTATATAAAACTTCACTAATTACAATTTCGATAAACTTTTTTGAATAATCTTGATTGATAAGTAAGTAAAATGCGATTCTCTTCTATAATAAGAAAATTGCTTATTATTTGTCCAATAATTGGGTCATACTTTTGTGGACACAGAGACACGTCACATTTTTTTGTCCAATAATTAGGACATTTGAATCATATTATATTTATGACTAAATACAATTTATAATAAACGCAAATAACATATTTGATAATGGATTTAGTTTCAGAAAACATCCATTCTTACTAAGCATGTGTAATAAACTAAAATTTTAATGTTTCTAACGTTTAAATAAATGATTTCGTCGTGCAATTCCTTAACAAATTCCTGTCCAATAACCGGTACATTTACCTTATTGAGTGCATTCAGTACAACGCTCATTGAGCGCTCAGTGAGCGGTCATCGTACTAAATACACCTATTGTATATATTGCGTGGGTATCGAGGAATTATAGGAATTATAGGAAATCCCATATAGATAAAGCTGCGTGATTGGCGGACTGAGGCTTAAAGTTGCTTGTAATTCGGTCTTTAAGTCGATTTTAATAACATTATCAATCAATAGAGCACATATAAATTTGTTAATAATTTTTTTATTTTTGCATAATACCCCATATTTATAAAGTTATAGCAATTTTAACTCGCAATCGGACGACTGATTATTTAAACGTGACGGAATTGCCCGAACTCGAAATGACATCACGATGTTGCTGCCGAATGCTGCTGAAAGCGCGTAATACGTATTGTACGAATACTTTCGGTTGATATTTAATGTGGACCGTACATATCATAACAAGATATAAATATGAGCAATTGATTGGATTAAAAAGTTATCGATGCTGTTTTGTACCTTTGTGCAAAATTGCAGAAAAACAGCACAAAAAATCTAGTAAACTATTTGTGACAATCCCACGTGAAGAAGATTATGGTTTCGAATGGTAGGACGTCCTAATGAACCAACAAAATTAAATTATTTTTGTTATGTTTGTCTGATTTGAGTAGTTTAATTTGTGTTGCGCTGTTCCGTACTGTTGATTATCGACCGCGTTATCGACGATCCCTTTTAGTTATAGTAATTCGGCGATACAAAGCGCTGTTAGTAGGCGCGCGCATCTTATCAATTAGAAAAAGAATAGAGTTGAAGCAGAGCGAGCGTACACGCGTTCGTTTCTCACAATAAATCACAAGTTATACAAAACACAAGTGCCATTCATTCACCTTCAAAACTGCAGTCAACGTTTCATTTCATGGTCCTTCGAGCCGGATCCCAGAGATACGAAGCTGGAATAGAAGAACAAGACGTTTTGCCGGACGCAACAAGCAAGCGCGGCGAAGCTCAAAACAACACGACGTGCAAGCGATCGTAAGTCAATACGATTAGGGTCGGTCGAGACATCAAGGATATTACTCATTCGTATTAAGTATGATGAATCGAGGGTGGCACGATTGTAGCGGAGGAACGCTCGCACGAGGTGAGCCATATTTTGCAACACGCGTGTCCGTTACGAAGTGGACGCCATCTTTGACAAACGAGACGAGTCTCGCACGGAAAATTTCACGAGAAGCAAAAGGGTGACGAGTCCTTTCTACAAGCGAGACGACGAGCTCTCGCACAGTTAACCTATACACGAGGTGACGAGTTCTTTCTACAAGCGAGACGACGAGTTCTCGCGCAGTCAACCATACACAAGGCGGCGAGTCCTTTCTACACACGAGGCGGCGAGTCTTTCTACGCACGAGGCGACGAATCAAGCGTACACGAGACGGCGAGTCTTCATGCGCATAGTGAAGTGGATAAGTTTGAACGTTTCATATTCATTGTAATCAATGGTTTGTTTGTAACAATCAATTTTTCTTCTTTTTTTTGTATAAACTCGATCTCAAGGCAAACACGCGCATATACGAAATCATTCGAAATGGCCGAAAATATTGATTTACAGAAAATAAAGTTGAGAAAGAGAATAGCAAAAGCTGATTTCACGCTGATAGAAAATTGTATAAAAACAATGAACATAAACACGGTTGATATTGAACAAGAAGACTAGAGCCAGGAGAGTAAACTAGCGTGGTGGGGGTAGGTCAAAAAACGTCCGCGGTTATTCATTCAATGCGCAGTGGCATTGCACATTGAATGAAAGTTTGCGCATGCGCGCGTCGGTTATAACCAAGAAGTCTTGTTCTTAACCTTTGCGTTATCAAGAAGTCTTCTTGGCGTTATATAGCCCAAAAAGGTTAGGGCTAGAGACGCTTTATTTTCCCCTCATCCGAGGGACACACTTAAAAAAGAAAAAAATCTTAAACCATCTTAAACAGAATGTAAGTTGTAAAAAGAAATTATACTGTATATTAAATAACTTGTTTATAGGTAAATTCTGTATTGTATACAAATTTTGGAGTATGATTACAGTAATTTTTTTTTATTTACAGAATATTATTAATATTTCCGTCGTCGTTGGAATAACATATATTGAAATATGTATGATTTTTAGTCTTCTTGAGTCCAAAATTCAATTAAACAGAAACAAGGTTTGTTTGACATGCGCAGTCACGAATTGAAAACGACTATCAGAGCGACAGAGAGGACTAATGAAGCGCAAGAGTGGGGGAAGTTATCCGCCGTCACTTTTTGGCCTACCCCCACTACCGATATTTGACCGAGTTTACTCTCCTGGTTCTAGTCTTCTTGATATTGAAGAAATAAAAATTAGATTAGATAAGTTTTTTTTTTTTTTTGAAGAATTAAGGAAATCGTTAGAAGAAAGCTTGATGGAATTAAGCGTTCACAATAAAGAAGTAACCGAAACACAAGTAGAACAAGAGATCGCTAGTTACGAAGAGAAATACGTACATTTGAAGTTGATAGGTGAAAGAATAATTAAAGAACGCGTTAGACCAGTTAGTGCTACAGATTTCGAGCAAGCAAGCTCAGCACATACCGTGATATCCAATAATATCAGATCTAGTAACATTCATGTACGATTACCTAAAATTGAGCTACCTACTTTTAGTGGACCCTATGAAGAATGGTATCCATTTTTTGGAATATTCAATTCACTAATACATTCAAATGATGCCTTAAACGATATTCAAAAATTCCATTACCTAAAGTCTGCGTTAAAAGGCGATGCTGCCGAAACTATACAGTCATTGGAAATCACGGGTACTAATTATAATGACGCTTGGTCGAGACTAAAGGCTAGATATGAAAATGTGCGAGTAAGCATTCAAAATCATATCAAATCCATTTTCGAATTACCAGCCTTAAAAAAGGAAAATAGTGGCGTTAAGAAGTTTGTTAGATGGTACATTAAGGCATACCAGAGCGTTAGCTGCATTGGAACGACCGATAGATTATTGGGATGATTTGTTAATATATATGTATATTAGCTAGTAAGTTAGATTACTTTACGATAAAAGAGTGGGAGAGTAGTCTGGACAGTAAACGAGTACCAAAATTTGACGAGTTAGTAGAGTTCTTGACAAAGCAGTGTGAAACTTTAGAAGCCGTTGCAAGAAGGAGTCTATCTATAGAGTCATCTAGTAGACCTCGCCAAATTTTCGGTAAGACAACAAACGCACATGCAACAGTAACAAGCGTGAAATGTGCTCATTGTAAGGGCGACCATCAAATTTATCAGTGTAAAACATTCAAAGAGCTTTCATTTACAGATCGTTTAAACAAGATGAAGTCTCTAAAATTATGTCTTAATTGTTTGAAGGGCAATCATATTGCTAGAGAGTGTAATGCCAGCCACTGTAAAAAATGTACAAGAAAGCACAGTACGTTGTTACACGATGAGCGCACTTTATCAAAGGTGGAGAATGAGGATATAAGTAAGACAAATCCGAGTTCAAATAATGAGGCACATACGAAGGAAGAGACGGTATGTACGCACGGACAATCAAAAAAGGTATTTACTTCAATTCAGGTATTGTTATCAATGGCGCTAGTATTGGTCAAAGATCGCGATGGGCATTCCATAGAGGGTAAAGCATTGCTTGACAACGGATCTCAAGCTAATTTTATTACTGAGGAGTTCATTAAAAAATTAAACGTAAAACCAAAGGATAATCATATAGAGATTAAAGGTATAAATCAGTACGTATCGCACTCTACAAAATCAGTACAGTTACATGTGAATTCACGTTTTAATACTTTCGGAGTGGATATGCAATTCATAGTTTTGGAAAGGATCACACCTAATTTACCGACAATCGAAGTAAACATAGCAGATTTGAATATACCAGAAAATATTAAACTGGCAGATCCCAAATTTAATATCCCTAGTAAAATAGATGTTCTAATAAGAGCAGAAAAGTTTTGGGAATTAGTTTGCGTAGGTCAAATAAAATTGGGTAGGAACAAACCCATATTACAGAAATCGTTATTAGGCTGGTTAGTGTCAGGAGCCAGTAACGTAAGTGAGGTAAACAAACAATTACAAACAAGTTGCAATCTGAGTACATTAGAAGAATGAAGTCAGACAGTTCAGAAATTCTGGGAGATAGAAAGTTATGCGAATAAAGAGAATAATACTTCAGAGAAAAGGTATTGTGAGAACCTATTTGAAACCAGTTACACACGACAGGATGATGGTAGATTTGTAGTACAACTGCCAGTAAAAAAAGAAATCTTACCGTTGTTAAATGGTTCAAGGGAGGTGGTCTTAAAGAAATTTTTAGTGTTAGAGCGAAAGTTTAGTCACAAAACTGACAAGGAGATGGCACGAATTGCGAAATACCATTTGGAATATAACCTATACCATTCGAAAGGTGGGGTCGAGAGTGTAAAAAGTGTAAAAGGATTTGGGTGCATGGGTCCTCGTTTAAGAGAAATTTGCATGTAAAGTTGCGCAATTGGTTGCTGCGCTGTAAGTACTGTGAATAAGTAGGGATAAAGCAAGAAGTGCGGTGGCCGAGAGGGCTGAGGCGCACGGTACTACTTTTACATCTGACCAAGAGAGTTCGAGACCACGCAGTATTGATTTTTTTTTTCATCAGAAAACGTCATTTTATATATTTATTTACGTTTATTTATTTATAAAATTCGAACATTGCCGTACAGTAAATTAAGATTTATATTAAAACATTGAAAACACAAATGAGCGTACGTCACGAACATTTTATAAAATAATATTTCGTTTTATATTTATTTTTTTATTCATCATTATCGTTATTATGTACGACTCATTTATGTTTTCAAAGTTTTAATATAAATTTTAATTTACAATATTATACGGCAATGTTCGAATTTTATAAATAAATAAACGTAAATAAATATATAAAATGACGTTTTCTGATGAAAAAAAAATTAATACTGCGTGGTCTCGAACTCTCTTGGTCAGATGTAAAAGTAGTACCGTGCGCCTCAGGCCTCTCGGCCACCGCACTTCTTGCTTTATCCCTACTTATTCACAGTACTTACAGCGCAACAACCGATTGCGCAACTTTACATGCAAATTTCTCTTAAACAAGGACCCATGCACCCAAATCCTTTTACACTTTTTACACTCTCGACCCCACCTTTCGAATGGTATAGGTTATATTCCAAATGGTATTTCGCAATTCGTGCCATCTCCTTGTGAGTTAAAAAGAGAGTACATTGCATTTATGAAAAAATATCAGCAGTTAGGACATATGTGTCGGATAGAGATGAATAACAATGATAATTTTCGAGTATTTTTGCCACACCATGCGGTAATAAAAAAAACTAGTATCACGACTAAAACTAGGGTAGTTTTTGACGCTTCTAGTCAATATGACAAGGGGAAATATTTAAATGACGCGTTATACAAGGCCCACAATACAAGCAGATCTATTTTCTTTAATAATTAAATTCCGATGTTACGTGTTATCTGCTGACGTAGCGAAAATGTATAGACAGATATTAGTTGATAAGGAGCAAACCTCACTGCAAAGCATTTTGTGGCGGAAAGATCCGAAGGACAAGTTACATGAATTTGATTTACTTACTGTAACCTATGGTAAAAAGCCTGTGTCATTTTTGGCTGTAAAATATTTGCATCAGTTAGCCGAAATCGAAAGAGTAAATTATCCTAGAGCAGCTGAAGTAGTTTGTAACAATTTCTCTATGGATGATCTATTAACAGAGAGTAATACAAGCGAAGAAATTCTACTTTTAAAAGAATTAATAGAGTTGTTAGGAAAGGGAGGATTTAAGTTGCACAAATGGAAAAGTAACGTAGAGGTAGCAAAGGATAATAAGCATTTTAAAAATGACAGCGTAGACATTACTAAGGAGGAAGGGTCAAAATTGTTAGGAGTATTATGGAAACCGCACAAGGATATATTTCAATACGAAGTAGCTCCAATAGAGATAGATCAGCATGTAACAAAGAGGAAAGTACTATCACAAACTTGTAAATTGTTTGATCCGTTAGGTTTAGTAGGACTAGTAATAACGTTAGCGAAGATTTTAATGCAAAGCATGTGGAATTCAGGAGTCAAATGGGACGAATCTGTGCCTATGCATATTCATAGAGAGTGGGAGCGAATAAGGTCACAATTACATGTACTCAATGAGTTACAGATTCCGAGATTGATTGTATCGGGATAAGATCAGGTTTAATTACAACTACATGGGTTCTGTGACGCGAGTGAAGCAGCGTACGGTGCATGTGTGTACATACGCGAAAGAAATGAGCGAGGCGAAGTTGGGTTACTTTAGTTTGTTCCAAGTCACGCGTAGCTCCTTTAAAAGCATTATCGTTACCCCGTTTAGAGTTGTGTGGAGCCGTGTTACTAGCAAAATTAATGAGTCAAGTATTAACTAACTTGAAATTAAAAATAGCACAAAGAGTCTACTGGACAGACTCTAAGATCGTATTAGCATGGATAAACTCCTTCTCTAGAAAATGGCACGTATTTGTCGCGAACCGAGTTAGCGAAATACATAATGATTCCTCACCTTCCGAGTGGAGACACGTAGGAACTAAAGATAATCCTGCAGATCTAATATCGAGAGGTGTAACGCCAGAACAATTGGTGAATTCTGACATTTGGTGGAGTGGACCTCAATGGTTGAGCCAGAAAGATGATACTTGGCCCGGGAAAGGTGTGGAATTATTTAAAAAACGTACCGGAAGAAAAAAGACAAACTGTAGCGACAGTAGTTATTAGTCACGATACTGTTATTGTGTATGAAAGATTTTCGTCATTGTATAAATTATTACGAGTAGTAGCATACATTTTAAGATTTATTAACAATATAAAGAGTAGTAAAGAGCGCCGTAGGATAGACGCGATAAGTGCGGAAGAAAATAAAACAGCAAAGTTAAGAGTAATTAGGTTAGTGCAATCGGAAGAGTTCTCAGAAGAAATAAAGTCGTTAAGGGCAAGCAAAAGAGTACAAAGAAATTCGCGGCTGATAACACTTTTGCCCTTTCTCGACGATATTGGAATCTTAAGAGTTGGTGGAAGACTGAAACACGCGATCCTACCGGAAGAGGCTAAACATCCCATAATACTGCCATCGCATCATTATTTTACTAAGCTGGTGATTGTACATTATCACGAGACTTCATGTCGGAGTTTAGACAACATTAAGCAATATTAGAGAAGAATTTTGGCCAATATTTGCACGAAGTAGAGTCAAGGAGATACTACACAAATGTATCAAATGCCGAAAAGCCAATCCCAAGGCCAGTTGGCAGCTCATGGGACAGTTGTCGATGGTTCGAGTTAGCGCAGCACGACCCTTTTATAATTCGGGAGTCGATTACTGTGGTCCCTTTTATATTCGGAACCGCATAAGGCGTAACAGTAAGCAATATAAGCCTTACGTGGCAATATTCATATATATGTCTGTAAAGGCAGTACACGTTGAATTGGTAGAAGATTTGACCGCTGATTCTTTCATTGCGGTGTTGAAGAAATTTATAGCTTGAAGAGGAAAGGTTGGAAACCTATATTCCGACAATGGAACTAATTTCGTCGGAGCAGAACGTATATTACGATAAGTATTCGAGTCTAAAGAATTCGAGGATTCCGTCCAAGAGTTTGCGACGTCCGAACAAATAAGCTGGCATTTCATACCAGCTAGATCCCCTCATTTTGGTGGACTCTGAGAGTCCGCAGTACGCTTATTAAAGGTGCATTTAAAGCGAACCATAGGAGAAACTTGCTTGACAGTCGCTGAGTTCACGACAATATTGGTTCAAGTAGAGGCTGTTAAATTCCAGGCCTCTGACTCCCTTACCCGACGATCCAAACGAACTGAATGCTTTAACTCCTGGCCATTTCTTAATTGGAGAGTGTCTACATAGCCATCCGGAAATGGATCTGAAGAAGGTTCCAGTAAATAGGTTGTCAAGATGGCAACACATCCAACAGCTCAAGCAACGGTTTTGGAGCAGATGGCAAACGGAGTATTTAAATACATGTCAACAAAGAACGAAATGGAAAACTAACTCCAGAAACGTATTCAAGGTTGGTCAATTAGTTATGCTGAAGGAAGGTGAAATGGATACACGCCCGAATTTTGGAAATACATCCTGGTACGGATAAAATTGTAAGAGCTGTGACAGTAAAAACTAAACAAGCTATATTTAAAAGAGCCATTGTTAATGTGACACCGATCACAGAGGAGTCATACCTGTAGACTTTTCTCATATTATTTTAACGATTAATTGAAGCTCACATTGTTCCGTTCATTTCTCTTATTTGATGCGTGCATACAAGTTATTTCTAGATATACGTTAGAATAAGTTCATTTGATTGTTATTGAAAATATGCAATATTTGTCAAGGCGGGCGGCGTGTTATGTTTGTCTGATTTGAGTGGTTTAATTTGTGTTGCGCTATTCCGTACTGTTGATTATTGACCGCGTTATCGACGATCCCTTTCAGTTATAGTAATTCGGCGACACAGAGCGCTGTTAGTAGGCGCGCGCCAGAGAGAATCAAGGGAGAGTGGAGCGGATAGTGTTCTCTTTTCTGATTGGTTCCCGCCATTTATAGCTTACTTCCGCAAATGTGCATGTATTAAAGTGAAATACTCATAGAACAGACTGACCGATGTGACGGCTGGTGTCAGCTTTTGTCAACTTTAACGCTTAATATCTCGGCTATAAATGACGACTTCCGGTGCATCCACTCCACTCTCCCTTGATTCTCTCTGGCGCGCACATCTTATCAGTTGAAAAAGAGTAGAGTTGAAGTAGAGCGAGCGTACACGCGTTCGTTCCTCGCAATAAATCACAAGTTATACAAAACACAAGTGCCATTCATTCACCCTCAAAACTGCAGTCAACGTTTTACTTCAATTTTTGTTGCGAGAATCATTTTGTTGTAAGTATTCAATAGTGAATAATATTATTATCTACATTTTTAATGGGCACATAAATAACTTACATTGCGGCTTTTGCATTCCTAACCTCAACAGCGTTGAACTTGTCACTTTATTTTATAAATTCAGTCACCATAAATAGTCAACCTTAGACAAATTTGTTGAATCAGCTTTAATAAAACCTGATTCTAGAATATTTGCCATATTTGACACGATATTTTTTCGATAATTCGACGGAACACTTTGCAAAACTGTCATGTAGCCGGAGGCGCGAGGACAAGAAGCAACATCGTGACGTCACACCAATAGCGTCGTATTTTCATTCCTTTGAATTTTTATGAACATTTGACCTTTATTATTAAACAAATATGAACAAATTTAACGATTTTATTTTTATGAATTATTTTCATAATGCTCACATTTTGATAAATTAACCAAATTTATAAATTAAAAAATTTATTTAAAGACCGAATTGCCGCTGTGGCGTACACAAAAGAATGCTGTGTCTACTTTAAGCCAGTATCCGCTCTGTATACATATAACGTACAGTTGTTTGTTTGTATTTTTTCGAGTAGCAGGAAAGCTTCAGTTTGTCTGTAACAGCATCTAAAATTGATACACTAATGCCCAATTTCTTCACTTTTAGATAAGTTACGGATAACTTTATCCAGAAGATATTCCATTGTATTCTGGGAGATATCTTCTAGATAAAGGTTATCTAGAGGTGAAGAAATTGAGCATTAAAGAATTGTCTTTGGTCATTACCCGAACCAAACGTCCTTCACCAATGACGCTTGTGAAAAGCACAATGGAAACAACCAATCCACAAATGTCATTGATGGAGGAACATCAGGTTCATAAAAATAACGTATCTGTTACATAAATGTTTCAAAACCAACCATGTATTGTGTTAGTTAGGAATATTACTAATACTATAGGTGTACAAAAAAGTTCTGAGCTTTTTTTTGTAAAATCTATGTAATAATCGTATGTAATCGTACGGAAACGGCTTGTTGCGTAACGTCAAGGCTGTTCTGCAAGCTCCTTTTCAGTTTGCGCAGAGTTTATATCCAGCAGTGCTTGCGAGTCGTCCGTTTCAATCTTTTCAGGGCGTCCAGCACGCGATTCATCTTTAAGACTGAAATCTCCTTAGCGAAACTTTTGATACCATCTTTTACATGTAGCATGACTTACAGCATTCTCTCCATATGCAGCACAAATCATTGCAGTGGCTTCAGCAGCATTTTTCTTCAGATGAAACGCGAAGTGGATGAAAAATCGAATATGCTCTTTTGTTATTGCCATCGTGAACACTACTGATTTTTGAGGTTATGTGCATCAAACGCCAAACCATATGGCATTTTAGAAGGCCAAATGTTAACGCTTTAAAACCGCAAAAGGGCGGGAAGATATATAAAATTTAAATTGTTATTTCGGTTGTATGAAATCTAAAGCTCAAAACTTTTTTGTACACCTAATATATTGACGTAGTAAAAAATCACAATAAAAATATTTTAAAATCACTGTAAAACGTCATACAATTACCTCAAGTATTCTGAATATAATTTTGTAACTTTTTTGTTGGACAAAAACTTTCACTTGTTTTTGTTGTAAGTTTATAACAGAACTAATAAGAAGAAGGAAACCGCAATAACGGTCAAAGCTAATAACGGGCGAAGCTGGATCACAAATGCTTATTAAAATTATGTGTGAATTTTATATACCGCGTATATATTTCCCTATCGCGTGCCGAAATTTTTTTCAGACTTACAACACAACTCTAAACAACTACCGCGGTAATATCACTTTAGTTAAATTGACAATCAATCTAACAATTTTTGATGCTTATAGCATCTTATTGGATCTTAATAATATGTTGAAAGACATATATTAAAATTTAACGATGTAATATTTAAAGTAATGATAAATCAAACTCTATGAAAAATAAGATTGCGAAGAATATCACAAGTTGGCGTTTCGTCCCGGTTTCCACTACTGGACTCATCAGTAAGGCATTGTAATGGAAACCTACCTTAAACGCCTGTTTAAATTATTAAATCGAGATTCTATATATACAGATATAAGCGTATCTCAGTACTTGCGAGAAATTTTGCGAATATCGATAGACCTCTGATGGCGGATCGACGTAGTAATATTCTTCGCAATATTTATCTAAAGTAGTAATAACGTCTTTTTTCAGGCTGACGTAATTTTAACAAATACTAAAATCTTTTTAAGACCGTACAATTGATAAACATTAAACTAACAAGAAGAAGGAAACCGCAATAACGGTCAAAGCCAATAACGGTCGAAGCTGGATCACAAATGCTTATTAAAATTATGTGTGAATTTTATATACCGCGTATGTAGTTCCCGTATCGCGTGCCGAAATTTTTTTTCAGACTTACAACGCAACTCTAAACAACTACCGCGGTAATATTACTTCAGTTAAATTGACAATCGATTGTTAAACGATTTAATAACTTAAACAGGCGTCTAAGGTAGGTTTTCATTACAATGCCTTACTGATGAGTTCAGTAGTGGAAATCGGGACGAAACGCCAACTTGTGATATTCTTCGCAATCTTATTTTTCACAGAGTTTGATTTATCATTACTTTAAATATTACATCGTTAAATTTTAATATATGTCTTTCAACATATTATTAAGATTCAATAAGATGCTATAAGCATCAAAAATTGTTAGATTGATTGTCAATTTAACTAAAGTGATATTATCGCGGTAGTTGTTTAGAGTTGCGTTGTAAGTCTGAAAAAAATTTCGGCACGCGATAGGGGAACTATATACGCGGTATATAAAATTCACACATAATTTTAAAAAGCATTTGTGATCCAGCTTCGACCGTTATTGGTTTTGACCGTTATTGCGGTTTCCTTCTTTTGTTAGTTTATTGTTTATCAATTGTACAGTCCTAAAAAAGATTTTAGTATTTTTTATAACAGAAATTTCTAATAGTGCAGAAACCGAAAAAAATGACTTAATTCTTAATTCCTTCGCTGGCAAGCTCAAATTAAATTTTTATATTTTTTCTCACAAAAGTCGGCATTTCAGGATCTCATATTTAAATATTCAACAATTTTTATTTGAAATTTTAAGTCAATAATTTTAAAATATTTTGTAAATGAATTTCTGAAAAATGAAATTAAAACAATAAAATATAGAAAGAAAAAATTAGCTTATGTGAGCTATCACAAATTGTTCTTGTGTATAAAAATTATATTATTCAATTGAAATAAAAATACAGACTAGTATTGAGATTGACTAGTATTGAAAATACAATTAGTATTGCTCATTTTTCAATTTTATTATAATAACTTCCATCAAAGTTTTAGAATCTAACTAGATACGACAGACGGAGAGAACAATTTTAATTAACAATGCAACTTCATTTTTGACAAACATTATTTTTGTTAGACCGTACAAGTCAACGGTCAAAGCTGGAAAATAGTTCTTATTATAATTATGTGTGATTTTTATATACTGCGTATGTAGTCTCCCTTAGCCTTAACCGTTATAGGATAGGCTATCTTCTTCTTGTTTGTGTTTATCACTTGTACGGTCTTATAAAGATTTTAATATTTGTTAAATACGTGGCAAGCCGAAATAAGACGTTATTCCTACTTTAGATAAATATTACGAAGAATATTACTACGTTGACCCGCCATCAGAGGTCTATCGATATTCACAAATTCGTAAGTGCTGAGACACGCGTATATCTCTTCATATAAAATCTCGATTTAATTACTCATCCAGACGTCTAAGGTAAGTTTCCGCTACAATGCCTTACTGATGAGTCCAGTAGTGGAAGTCGGGACGAAACGAAATTATGTGACATTCTTTGCAATATATAAGAAAAAGTTAAAAGATCTAATTATTTACAGAATTTTAAATTATTAAGGAATTTTAATTTATCATCCTCAAATTTTAATATATCATTTAAACAATATTAAGATCCATGATGCTATGAGCATCAAAAAATTGTGAAACAATTAAATTCGTGATATTACTGTGATAGTATGTTAAGACTGAAAAAATTTCGGCGCGCAATTTTGGGGGGGACATACGCAGTATATAAAAATCACACAAAGTTATAATAAGCACTATGATCCAGCTTTGACCGTTACATAGACTATCTTCTTCTTGTTTGTGTTTAAAAATTAAAACTTTTAAATTCGCGTAAAAGAGGCACGGCAGTGCCGCGGCGCTTGGCTTAGCGCCGAGACACTACCGTCTCTCCAGATTTTATTATTACTTGACACTCATTAATTCATATAATTTCTGTATTCGCAATTTAGAAGACATAATTTGATGTTAAAACTTCTGTATTTTTATTTCGATTGAACAATATAATTTTTATACAAAGAACAACTTGTGACGGTTCACATACACTAATTTTCCCTTTCTGTATTTTTAATAGTGGAGCCTTTATAATTATTTTTTATTTATAAAAAGTAAAATCATAACTGTTACATATGTTGTATGGAGGATGGCAAGTTTTTACGCCACATATGACGTCAATTGACGATGCAAAGATTTCTCTGTGGCGCTCCTAGTGGCGGTCGGTAGAAGCTTCCCTAGTAGCACAGAACATTGGCTAAATATTGGCAAACATTGGCTAAATGTTGGTTATATTGGGCATACATTGGCCAATGTTTACCAATGTAATGCCAATATTGGTTATATAATGATTTGCCAATGTACAGCCAATATTGCATGTCAATCATTATCCAATATTGGCTTTACATTGGGCATACATTGGCCAATGTTTCCCAATGTAAGGCCAATATTGGTTATATATTGAATGCCAATGTACAGCCAATATTGCATGTAAATCATTATTCAACATTGGCTTTACATTGGGCATACATTGGCCAATGTTTCCCAATGTAAAGCCAATATTGGTTATATAACGATATGCCAATATTCAGCCAATATTGCATGTAAATCATCATACAATATTGGTTATATATTGAATGCCAATGCACAGCCATGCATATTGCATGTCAATCATTATTAAATATTGGCTTTACATTGGGCATACACTGGCCAATGTTTCCCAATGTAAGGCCAATATTGGGTATATAACGATATGCCAATGTTCAGCCAATATTGCATGTAAATCGTCACACAATATTGGTTATATATTGAATGCCAATGTACAGTCAATATTGCATGTCGATCATTATTCAATATTGGCTTTACATTGGGCATACATTGGCCAATGTTTCCCAATGTAATGCCAATATTGGTTATATAATGGTTTGCCAATGGAGAATATGTATTATAAAAGTCTGTGCTCTCCGTCTAAAGCAAGAGGCGACAAGTGGCTTACCGTTTGGTACGATTGACTCGCAATCTGTAGACCCGAGTTCAATTCCACCTGGGTCCAAACGATTTTTTCACATTTAAGGAGCCGAAAATAATTCCTGGTGATTAAAACGTCTATGAAAATAATCTCGGATTCAAAGTAGAAGAGACCTGTAGACGTCCTATGCTTCACACGAGGAGATAAGGGGTCAATCATCATCATCACCAGCAAAATATTGAAAAAACAATGTTTGGCCAATATAAAACATTGTACCAATATTGTTGAACTAATATTGGCTAAATATGATTAGGCGTCTACCTTACAATATTGGACCAATATTACAGATTAAATTGTTAGCCAATATTGGCGAAATATTGGTCAAACAATATATAGCCAATTTAAAACATTGGCTAAAAATTGTGTACCCAATATTGGTCCAATATTGTTGAATCAATATTGGTCCAATATTGTTGAATCAATATTGGTCCAATATTGTTGAACCAATATTGGTTAAATATGACTAGGCGTCTACCTTACAATATTGGACCAATATTACAGATTAAATTATTAGCCAATATTGGCGAAATATTTGTCAAACAATATATAGCCACTTTAAAACATTGGCTAAAAATTGTGTACCCAATATTGGTCCAATATTGTTGAATCAATATTGGTCCAATATTGTTGAACCAATATTGGTTAAATATGACTAGGCGTCTACCTTACAATATTGGACCAATATTACAGATTAAATTATTAGCCAATATTGGCGAAATATTGGTCAAACAATATATAGCCACTTTAAAACATTGGCTAAATATTGTGTACCCAATATTGGGCCAATATTATAGATTAAATTTTCACCCAATATTGGCTAAATATTGGTCAAACAATATATAGCCACTTTAAAACGTTGGCTAAATATTGTGTACCCAATATTGATCCAATATTGTTGAACCAATATTGGTTAAATATGACTAGACGTCTACCTTACAATATTGGACCAATATTGGGTGTGCAATTCTTATTCAATGTTCATTATTGGCTGTAAATTTATTTCCCAATATTGCGCCAATGTCTTGTGCTACTAGGGTTCGCTAGTCAGACACATTGGCTAAACTTATACGTGTTATAATGGAAAATAATAAAGTAAAATCAAAAAGAACTACTACATATTGTTCTGTGACACAGTATCATAATTATAAAAAGGAGGGGATCAGTTTTCATCACTTTTCAAAAAATTAGTTTGTCAGTTTTTGAAAAGTGACGAAAACTGATCCCCTCCTTTTTATAATTATGATACTGTGCCACAGAACAATATGTAGTATTTCTTTTTGATTTTACTTTATTATTTTCCATTATAGCACGTATGAGTTTAGCCAATGCATCTGATTAGCGAAGCTTCTACCGACCGTCACTAGGGGCGCCACAGAAAAATCTTTGCATCGCCAATGCCAGTGAAGAGATTAATTAGAACAAAATTTTTTCTTCTCCGTAGTTGCTCATTTTTTATTCAGCGATAATCGAATATATAAATAGAGTAAATAGAAAAAAGTGAACAGAATAGTGTTATTAGATTTAATAGAAAAAAAATAAATAGAATTTATGAATTTGATCCCTATTTATTGAATATTTTCCACAATAATTGGCGCCTCTTTCGCCTTTGCCCCCTCCCTCAAGGCTAGATACGCCACTGGCAAAAATCCGCAATACGTTTTAATAAGCAAAATTTGTTTTCACCGAGCTACGAGACCACACGTAAAATGTCATGAGCGCACGAAAAAAATTGCAATGGTTGTTACTACAATATTCTTTATCTTTGGAAAAGAAATTTATGTGAATTCAAATTATATCTGGAAACACGGTAGTGTCTCAGCGCTAAGCCAAGCGCGCGACACTGCCGTGCCTCCTTTACGCGAAACGGAGAAATTTCGGGGTCGAGATGATCAGATCTCAGTAACGGCTGAACCGATCAAGTTTTACATACGCTCTATCGACAGGAAAAACTTAAATGTTATGATAAAAGTGCTTTCATTTTTTTTCTACGTGCCCTATGAGCGGAGATATCGCGACGCAAAGTCCGGATCTGTGAATTTTCACGTTTCATTTTTAAGATACGTCGTTATTATTAACGTCGTTGACCAGAGAGAAATGTATGTCTCGTTTTTTCGATAATAGAGGGCCTTTGACTTTATGTGTTATCTCACTCTATCTATCATCTTACTCTATCTATATCTAATCAGCAGACCAGTGTTGCATGGTGTATCACATATGACGCGCGCGCGATTTTAATCTAATAATTAAAAATAAAATATTATTCAATATAATATAAAATATTTATTAATAATATAATATATATATGTTATTATATAAATATTAAAATTGAAATATTGAAATATGTTTGTCGTCGAGGAAATATAAGTGTCTACGTGTTTGATTTCGAGGAAGTAAGTGTCTAGGTGTTCGCCTTCGAGGAAGTGGGTGTCTACGTGTTCGT